>NC_058038.1:19453899-19536399 GCF_019176455.1 Solea senegalensis | reverse complement strand
CTCAACAGCTGAACAGGACTACAATAATCCTGTCACCTGGTTACACTGTCACTTTAATCTGTTACCGTCACTTTAAAACCTGAAACATGTCACTTTAAATCTGTTAAACTGCACAACCAGTATTCACTTTATGCACAGTTCTTATTTCTTGTTTATATGCATATGTTTACACTTATTTCATGCATATATGTTATGTTAGTTTTTTTTTTGTAATATTCTCATTCCTTGCATATATGCATATGTTTACACTTATTTTATGCATATATGTTATTTTAGTTTCTTTGTAATATTTATATTTTTCTTATGTATATTTATACTTTTCTACTTTATGCTGGTGTTTTTTGAGTGGACAGCAAAGTAAGAATTTCATTGTACAGGGAAACGTGTTTCTTTACTGTGCATATGACAATAAACACTTTGAATCTTGAATCTTGAATCTAAATATCGTGATAATATAATATCTTGGCTTAAATATCGTGATAATATAATATCTTGGCTTAAATATCGTGATAATATCGTATCGTAGGCGTCTCACTGCTAATATTATTTAGTTGTTTACGTGTTTCCACAGTGAGTCTGACATTTCAGATTAGGTTTAGGATTAGGAACTGGATCCAGTGATGAATCAGCATAAAAAGAAAGGGGGTGTGGCCTACGTGACAGCTCTCATCTGCCGGCCCTCGAGGTGTTTCCCCCGCTGCTAATTGTTCCCAGTTCATCACGGAATGAGCAGCTGACCTTTGCTTTTATTGCACTAATGTAATCAGGGGCTGCAGCAGACAGTTGAGATAATGACGTTAGTTTCATTAGCAGACACAAACGCAGGCCTGCAGGGGCAAGAAACAACAACAATGATCCAGACATACAGCGGACGTGTACAACATCGTCCAGAACATGAAATCATGACGAAACTGAGCTTTTTCAGACTTTTCTTCAATTAATAAAATCAGCTTTTCTCTTATTCTCTCTGTTTTTTTTTAATGTTGGATAATACAATATATAGTATTAGTTTATAATATAGTATCATTTGTTTAAATAAACATGGCAGTAATTACCATCTTCATCTATTACCTATTTACACATCGTTAGTGAAGAAAGACGGTGCATTTCAGGTCAAATAGATCCAACAACAACGATGTTTGGAGTGCGGCAGCAGTCAAAATAGTTCATGTTTCATTTCTTTATGGAACGTTACAAAAACACCAACAAACACTCACTCAAACGGTTTTAACCTGAAAAATGGAAACAGGACAGGAAGTCAAACTCAACTTCAAAATAAAACAGGAAACAAGGAACAGCGAGAGAAAGAGCAACAAAATCAAAGTTCAAAAAGTTCAAACCACGAGTGTCTGGATTATTCCAGGGGTCGTGACAATAACTTAAACGCTGCGTGAACCCTGAAGTCCTGAAAAGTGTTTTTTATATTGTCTGACCTTTAACCCTTAGATCACTCCTTCATCCTCCATGACTATGTTTAAACACAGAGTGTCTTATATACTTTTTTCAGCTCATTATAAGCAATCGGATGAAAAAATACATTTTCATTTGTGAAATCTGGAAAAAAGTTCAAAGTTCACTTGGTTTTGTTTTTATGAACAAAAAGAAAAGAAAAACCTTTTGTCTAATTTTGTGACTTCTGCACAATTAATCTGCACGATCTTGTCCTTTACATCACCACTGACATGTTTGCTCCTTTATTAATACACAATTAAATATCAGGACACAGGGACTCCAGAGCTGGTGCCGTGACTGAGGGTTCGATTCCACCTGGCCGGTCTATTGTCTAAAATCCCTTTTAAAAATAAGGACACAGGGACTCAATGGAGACAGTCCAAGGTGCAGCGAGGGGATTCTCCCTAGCAACCGTCCTTATCAAGTCCTGCACGTCATCTGTTCAGTGAGGAGTTAAAGCTTCAGCACACGCTGTAGTAAAGCAGCCGGATGATTGTGTTGTTCTAAATGATATTCTCTCCACCCAGCTGTGTTACTGTAATGAAGAAATCAAACTCACTTTTATGAGGTTATAATATGCAAATATATAATAATATATGCAAATCATCCGTGTGATACCTTCATTATGCAGACATCAAATATCATGTGCACAGGATTCACAATGTCTCGTTTACAGGAACAGAACTGTGTGTGTGTGTGTGTGTGTGTGTGTGTGTGTGTGTGTGTGTGACTCGTGGGTGTGGCTGATGGCTGTCTGCGTCGTGTCATCTTAATGCATGAGGTCAGCAACAAAATGCCTGAGGCCAACACACACACACACACACACAGACTCAACATTTTACCGGCACACAGTATATTATAACAATAATAACAATAATAATAATAATAATCATTATTATTATTATTATTATTATTAAAAAATGACTTATCATGACCAGAATTGCATGTTTTTCGTAACACAGGGTTCACTAATGACACGATACCAATAATATCACGATACAACGATTCTGTGATAATCAATATATTACAAGACAATCACACAACGATACATCACCACATTATTTAAAAGCTTGTCTCGGGTTTTACTTACTATTGTCTATGTGTTATTTTGATTCTGTTTTTGTTATTTACAGAGTCATTTTGTGTCATAAATAAATATGTTCTTTTTGTTGTGAATGATTTTTCCCAAACTATCAGACATTTTCCCCTCCTGAACAGACTAGAAGTTCACTGGCCCCCAGGTCATTTGGCCCCTGATCTGAACAGTGTAGCACAGACCGAAGGAACATTCCTGACTATCGGAAACTTAGATATCTAAAAAGGACAATGTAGATATCTTCAAATGAGGATTATTTAAGAAACTTTCAAGTTTTAATTCTCAAACCGATTCATCGACAATCATTTCATAATTGCTTAATTATTGATTGATCGAGTAACTGTTTCAACCCTAGTTTGGGTAATCAAGGACCTGATAAGCCAGGATTTAGTTAACACATCATCAAGATCATGTTATAGAAAGACACGCGGTGAGTGTGGACTCACCGTCGCCGTGCAGGAAGACCAGGCCCAGCACCATGCACAGAGGGTGCAGGTTGAATTCCTGCGCTGAACCATCCCAAGCGTATCCACCGTGGTATTTACCCATCCACACCCCGGTCAGCACCACCGCGGTCAGGCCCAGCAGCTGCGACGCTCCCACCAGCACAGCAAATATAGAGCGACCGGAGCATGGAAGAGACTCGTCCATGATCTGGGACAGAGACAAAGAATATAATCATTTTTATTTTACTTTCAATCGTCGACACGAAAGCTTTTGGATCCCTTTTCTTTTTCGAGCATAACAGTAACCGTTTTGAAACGTGACTAAACGTCGTCCTGTGTCATCGTTTTATTTTCCCGGCCATGTTGTGAGGCAGAAACCTGTGTTAGCGTCAGGTAAAATGTCACTCAGACCACACTGATGAGGATCAGCAGCTCAGACACTCGTGAATATGCAAAACCACAATTTCCCTGAAACACAGAGAAGCCGACGGCAGCTTTGACAGGACCAGAGACGACAGGAGAATAAAAAAATAATAATAATAAATGCACATTTAAGGATGAGCCGATATGACACTCAGTATAAAACTGTACTGACTGTAAAAATGGCAATAAAGGTCATGATATCGTTATTGGCAGTTTGTGATATCGGTATCTGACGCAGAATTGTTTACATACTGGAAAACTTCCGTGCATAATTACGGCTTCATCTGTAAACATCTGCAAGACATAACCATTCAGGTTTGTTCGGTTTTTCGATAAAACCATTGTCATTGGCCCCCGGGCAGATTCAGCCCAACACGTGAGCAAACATATGGTTCTTTGTCCTAACACGACTCGACTCTAATTGTATTTTCTTACATTTCCATCAGTGAGAGCCCCTGGGGCTTTTATTAGCACCTGCTCTGGTGAGTCGTGAGCGCCACGTCCGACGCGAGAATCAACGCGAACAATGTCCAACTGTAGATCACTTAAAAATACTTTAAAATCCTGAAAACATGCGTTCATCTCCAACATTTAGCAAAGGAAATGTCTAAAATCTCAATATTTAACAGCGGAGTCTGGTGTGTTTCAGTCCATAAATCAGCTAACACCAGCTAATATAATTATTATTAGGTCATTTTTATATTTTATTAGTTTTATTTATTTATCTCTGTTGTTGTTTTTTAAACGTGCTTTATAAATAAAGTTGGATCGGATAATACCAGCTAACACCAGTTAACATCAGCTAACATTGGCTAATACCTGCTAACATCGGCTAATATTGGCTAACATCAGATAGTATTTTGATATTTAAATAGTGTTTAACTCAAGTTATTTGGTTTTATTTTGTAGTTTTAAAAAACATTGAATGGATTTACTTGCTTAATTCAAGTTGAGTATCACCACTCTTCGTGCTTCACTTTGAATATGAAAGTGCAAATTAATACCAGGCCACTTCTGTGATTGATCTGCCCTCTAATGTAAGGCTGAACAATAAGTTTATTAAAATGGTAAAATGGCCTAATGCAATTTTCAAATCGCAAAAGCAAAATGTGAGTCAAACGACTATTTTAAAAGAACTTTACACATCATCATATTCTCCAGAAAACATCTTCGTCTCTCACAGATCTGCACAGACATTTACACAGTCATCACTTTTAATATCGTATTCAAATGAAAATGAAAATAATGACGTAAAAATGAGCATTCCCGTAATTTCAGTCAAAAGAATTAAGATAAGTAAAGTAAAGATAAAGATAATAAATAAAATACTATATATATATATATAAAGATATTAACACTAAGACAAAAAATGTATAGAAAGTGGTTCAGCTCTACTCTAATGTTAATAACTCTGCTACTCTGAGGTGGTGGTGGGGCCCCACAAATGCTTGGGCCGGCCCTGGCGCCAGGTCATGTGAGTTTAACACATTTAAAACATGCAACGACTCACAATACACACAATACGCACAATACACAATCATTCACTGACAAACGACACTGTTCAAACCGCAACACGCGCGTGTAATAAAACACTCGGACTCTCAACAGAACCAACACGTCCGCAGGAAGTGCGCGCGCGTGTGTGTGTGTGTGTGTGTCCGTCCACATGAAGGTTAACGCAGCTCAAACCGAAGTTAATCATCACACACACACACACTGTGACACAACTACAGTGATGTTTTTACAGAAGGTGACAACACACCACCACCACCACCATCATCATCATCATCATCATCACCTGTTCTCTGTCTTTACTCTGGATTCACAGCGAAACCAGCGGCGACAATGAGTCACGTTAAAGAGACAGTGTGCACGTGGGAAACAAGTAATAATAACATCATCATCATCATCATCATCATAATAATAAGAAGAATAAAGCACCAACATGGTGTGAAATACTTACTGCGCTGTTGTGTTCTGTTGTGTTCTGTTCAGCTGTGCAGACAAAGTCCAGGAGTCTCGACCTGCTCCGCCCTCCTCCTCCTTCCTGTGTGTGTGTGTGTGTGTGTGTGTTTTGGAATAAGCCCAACCCCTGTGCCTGCAGGAAGATTTAAATCAGCTTCTGAAACCACCACCACCATCATCATCATCATCATCATCAGTATTGTTATCTCTGCCTCAGTTTGTGTTATTACATCTTAACATAGTAACAATAATGTCATTGTGAGTCACGTGATGATGAACAGGGGATGATTTGAATGGAAGTGGACGTAGAGTAACGTCACGACAACATCATGACACGGGGGGGGGGTTTGGTGGCGTACATTGATGACTAAGAGCTCCACTTTAAAGGTTTGTTGCCTTGACAACGGTAGAGAAGGAGGAGGAGGAGGAGAGGCAGTGGAGTGTCTGTCAGGGACTCATGGTTCCTCATTAAAAGGAGGAATTAAGTGACTTAATTCACACTCACACACTCACACACTGACAGTGTTCAAGCGCCTCCATGTCGCTGCCTGCTTATTTCATACACCTTAGAGAAGGTGTGTGTGTGTGTGTGTGTGTGTGTGAGTCACTAAACTGATGCTCACACATGCTCAGAGGCCACTAGAGGGCACTGAACGTCCCCACATTTATCACATCATATCAAAAATGTGTTAAATGTGTTAATTTCTATTATGTTTAAGGGAGTGGAAACAAAGTTACATTGATTACAAAGAACTGTGATTGTGTTGGTGAATCCATGAAAACACCAGTTGCATTCATTATTGTGTTAAATCACTGTGTCATCATTTTACAGTAAATGACTACACACTGAGTTATGCCATATGTTATATACATGTATATGTATTTTATATAGTAAATTGTTAATAATGGAAACAATTTTGACACATTTTAGCCACTCCCAAAAGTCTGTTGACGTTTATGTGATATAGTCAGAATAATGTTTGCTGCTTTCTCTCACACTTACACAGCTACACATCCAGCTGGAAATGAAAGTTGAAAGTTGAAAGTTTCTCAGTGATTTTACCTCCCGACACACAACATAAGTTCTGAGGTGTTATTTTGTGATTTAACTCAGTAACACAACAACGTACCAAAGCAGCAGCTCCTGTTTCCCTGCAGGGTAAAAAAAAAAGTGTCCACATGTGATCACATCACTCAGGGTGGATGTAACGAGCAAGTATTTCACTGATGGCTAAAATATACGATCTTCATGGTTTGCTCATGTCCACCGTGAGTCTGCGATGGAAAGTTCTGTTCTTTCTGCTCCCGTAAGTTAACTGTTCCAACATGCTTCCACTGTACCATCCTGTACATTATTATCATCCCTTCACTTACACACATTCTCTCAAAGGAACAGAAAGAACAGAACTCTCCATCACAGTCAATTGAACAATATAATATACAAACTATGTCAAAAGTAAAGTAGAATTTAAAAAAAAAGAAAAGAAATAGTCACTACTCCTCCTCTCCTCTTGAGGGCAGTGCTGTTCTGGACAACTGAGTATGTGGCTTAAAGTAGAGTTCACCCTGTGGTGCAGGGACCTGTGGATGGCACTGAGGTACAGCAGGGTTTGGGTTAGAGTAAGGGGGGTCAGAACTAGCCCGTCAGAGGGTCCAGTCCGGCCAGCAGGATGATTTCTTTTTAATTATATATAGTATATCTGTACTTTACTTTGTTATTTATGTTTCTAGCAACTTTTACTTTTTGTTACTCGTTAGAAGAAGAGTTTATTATGGTCTGTATTTATATAGAACTCATCTTGATGAGCTGCTTTACACTACAGTTTTCACCCATTCACCCATTCACACGCTGCTACATGGTGTTGAGTGTCTTGTTCAAGGACACACATAGACTAGCAGAGTCAGGAATTGAACCCCCAACCTATATACTGAATATACTTTCAGACTTTTACTGACTTCAACTTAGGAAATTTGAGGTTTGTTCATAATTTGTTATGTAAAAACAAACCTCATTAATTAACTAAACTAAAATCTCTTTACAGGTTACGATGCTATTATTTTATTGGTCCGGCCCACTTGAGATCACATTGTGCCGTTTGTGGCGCCGTGGGTCAGAGAGTTCATTATGTCCGTGAGTGTCCTCAGTAAGAATGTTGCGTGAGAACGTGTGTGTGTGTGTGTGTGTGTGTATGCAGTCAGTTTTGGCATAAACCTTGGGACCAGTAGTCCAAAACCTGGTCGTAATGAGGCAGAACCTTATTTCTGAGGGACTGGTTAAGTTTAGGGCTAAGATTTGAATTGTGGTTAGGTTATGGTTAGGGTTCAGCATTAACTGGTGTGGTTAAAGTTAAGGATAACATGGTTTTAGTTGTCCAAACCTGTGTGTGTGTGTGTGTGTTTGGTCTTTTTCTTTGACATCTCTGATTTGTCTGTGACTCACCGGAGGCTGACTCATCACTGCTCTTTTTGCTCTGTGTGTGTGTGTGTGTGTGTGTGTGTGTCTTTTCTCTTTTCCTCTTTTCTCGCCATCGTTTATTTTGAATCACACAAATGAAACCTTGTGGCTTCATCCCCTCATTCTCTGTCATGTCATCATAAATGTGACAGGACAGGTTTGTACCTGTGTGAAGGAGTGACGCCTCTTGTCATTGTGAGATTTCACACCGCCACCCTCGGACGCAGCAGGAGACAAACACGGACTCTGTGTCACTTATTTGATGTCGGGTCTGTCACCTTTCCCCATTCAAGTGAATGGTTTTGAGAAGCCGAGGAGGCTCAGTGGTAGAGCACGTCATGGGTTTGATTCCCGGCTCGCTAGTCTACATGCTGGAGTGTCCTCGGGCAAGACACCTAACCTCACGTGGCTCCTGCTGGCTGTGAATGGGTTGGAGACATGTGTGAATGAATGGGTGAACTGTACTGAACTTGTTACAACCCGGCTCTTAGGCTGCAACGAAAATAGAGAGAGAAGACGATGATTTATTTACAAATTGAGGATTAAATATCAGTAATCAGTAATCAGTAGGTGTAGGCAGGTGTGTGTGTATGTGTGTGTGTGTGTGTGTGTGTGTGTGGATGCATAAAACTAAACTAAACTAAGACAAACAGCCGTGGTGTCTGTGCGAGAGATCCAGAGTCTGAGACTCTTAAATCAAGTGCTGTGTCCAGGTGAAGCTCATCCCTGTCAATCAAGCCAGGAATCAAACCCACAACCTTCCAGTTGAAAGATGACTTGCTCTACCACTGAGCCACCGTCTGTCCTTGGGTTCTCAAAAACGTTGTCACCTCCTTCGCACGGGTGCTCTGGTGGAGCAATACCAGCAGACATCATCATGGGGGCAGTATAGAGTCAATCAGTGCTGGAAAACAACGAAGACGAGTCCATGCAGACATTTTATCGGTTGAGGATTTTTCGGAGAGCTGTGGTGCTGGACGTGACGTACTGAGGGACCGGCTGAAGTTTTCAGGATTAGGTCCAACCGAACCGGTCTTAGATTCCACTACTGTGAAGTGTGCTTGTATTTATGTCTCATTTCAAGCACAGTAAAATAAAATAAGCTCTTCAAAGGTTGAACCATGTGTGCTGATGCCTGCAAGGTGCCCTCTGGAGCCGTGGTTCCCACCCTTTTTTCCTTGAAGCCCCCCCTTGCTTGTGTCCAGGACAAACCAGGCCCCCCCGCCCTGAACCCGTGTCCAGGCCACGCGCACAAAAAAGAATCAAGTAAAAAGTTCATATGCAAAAATAATCAGCAGTTGTAGGTTTGTTCTTCTTCTTCTCACTGTGTGTCCTGCGCTTCCATTAAATCAAAACCAAGATATTGCCTTGTTTTCTTTTTTCCGTACTTTGACGTTTCTCACACAACAGGAACGACGTGATCAAGTGTTGGTGATAAATAGCGTAATAAATTGAGTAAATTATAGTTTTTATTTGGGCCATACTGACTTCTAATTATCCACTAGACAAATCTAATTACATTAACCTCACAAACTCAGAGCAGTCAAAGCTCTCTGCCCCCCCATGTGATCTCTGGCGCCCCAGGTTGGGAACCCTGGCTCTAGAGGAAGTACTAAGTAATGTCCAATGCAAAAGACACACGTGTACTGTATGTGTAAGTTCTAGTGACGGAGATAACACGTGTAAAAGTGACGGAAATGGAAGATAAACGTGCCTGAAAGCGGCATCAAAAACAAGAAAAGCTATAAATACACAGCATTCAAACACTTCACAACCTCCATCTACAGTCTGTGTGCATGTTCCATAAACTCCTGCTCGTTAAATAGAGATAAAGATGACACGCGCTAACGCTCAGTCGCTCACATGCTTAATCGTGCTGCACGTCTAATGGTGAGTCAGGGAACTACGGTGGCCTGCGCACACCAGAAACTCCTCCTCCCCCAGATTATGTTGGATTTATGTGGGCAAAGCACACATGGCGGTGCGGTGGTTAGCTTTGTTGCCTCACATTAAGACCAGTTGAAATGAGGATCCGTGTGTGAGGGTCCAGAAACATGCTAACTCTAAAACTGTAACACGCGACCATATAAGGGTGTGTCACTGTATGTCTGCTCCGTGATTGGCTGGAGAACATCGTCTCCACAATCAAACCAATTTCCCCGTTGACCCTCAAAGAACAACACTGGCTCGGCTCGTACACGTCGCGTTAATACGTGGCGGTATGTTGCTAAGACAACACCCCCCGCCCCTCTCTGAGGACTAATGGGATGTATTTGTTGCAGTTTTTGAACACGTGTACTATGGAATCTTTAAGAAGCAAATAAAAATATCGATTTAAAAATACAACAATCTCGTATTTTATTGTTTGAAAATACACTTGTTTGCGATTCTGACCATGGGCGGGCCTTAGGGAGCTGCCTGCTGATTGGCTGCTGAGTTTGGAGTGACAGGAAGTCGTCATCTCAGTAGCAATCATCAGCATCAGGCGTGAACAAGTGTATTTAACAATAAAATACAATATTTTTGAATGATTAAAGCGATATTTTATTTACTTCTTAAAAAATAGCCCATCTTTAATGAGGTTTCCCTTGAAAACGTAACAAACTACAAAACCCTCAAACAGACAAACACAGCACTCGAAAAAAAACGATGGGATGCTGCGAGTTGACCTTTCACTTCTTCTTCTTTTCTTTTTTTTTTAAATCAATAGTCCTCTGTTCCAGCGACCTCACCAATACTTTAAAAATACCCTCAAGGCACCTGTGGAGTGGTCTGACTGAGGACAGCGTCTCCATGGCAACAACATCATTACCAGAATAGCTCTTTCTTTCTCGCTATTTCTGTCTCTCGCGCTTTCTGTCCTTTATATTCCGCCTCCCTGCTTTTCTGTTTTCGAGCTGCTGTTCTTCTCCTCATGCATATAATCTCCTTTTCTCCTCTCCTGTCCCTCGTCTGTCCTCCTGCCCCGTTCCTTCTCCTCCCTTCCTCCCTGCACCGTCACGTTCCCCCACCTTCTTTCCCACTCTCTTGTTTCCTCCAGTCTTCCTTTCTTGTCCTCCGTCTAGTTGATGTCTATATATTCTCCACTGAGAGTTGGATGAACTGTATTTAAAGCATCAGCTGTGATTCTCTCCTCCCCGTGTGTTGTAAACACCAACAAATCAAGGGGACATTTGTGACAGTCTTCTGTTTTTAGAGTGAGTAAATAATGATAATAATCCTCGCAGTTATTTTGCATTGTTTGCGTCAATATTAGAGACATTTTAAATTCACTTGTGCCAAAACCTCAGAGGCGTTTTTTTCTTAAATGGAGCCAGCATCCCACTGCACTTCTGTTATGCTAGACTCTCTTCCACAATGCATTTTTCTTTCTAGTCTAAAATGTTAAGCTGACATTTACTAAAACGGTACGACAAGAAAAGAAGAAAGAAGAAGAAGAATGGGACGATGACACCATGGAAACCTTAAATAACACATGTTCACTACAATCAGCATTGTATCTATGGACACATGCATCTCTGTAGTCCCTGATAGGGCCGAACAATTCATCGGAAATGTATGGAAATCACGATACAGCCTACTGCAATTTTCATATCGCAAGAGGAATATTTTTTAAAGCCAAATTGTGTGAAAATATCATTTTAGATGAATGTCTGTCTTGATCTATACACGTGTTATTATTCTTTGTTTCTCACAGCTCTGCACAAATATCACACAATAATCATTTAAAATATGTTTCTGAAATAGCAATTCCTGTCAAAATAATATTTATTCGTAGTACTTTATGCATTATACTTTATACTTTCTTGATTCTTGATATTTCAGAGTTTATACCGTCGTGAATTTGTTGTAAATTTGGATATAGTTTGTGTTTGATTTGATTCTTTTGCTGCTCTAACACAACCGTTTCCCAGTCTGGGATCAATAAAGCACATCCATCCATATCCATAACCACAATTAGACATAAAACAACCCACAACAGTGTGAAGCGCCATGTGAGGATCGCACGTTGGCCCTTCTAGTGCAAAACACACAGCTGGTTGTTGCACAATGTGCAGTATGTAAATATTACACATTACCAGTTTGCTTTTATTGCCATTCATATTTCAGAGGGATGATAATAATGTATGATTATGGTCAAATGGAGCGGAAAAGACATTTCACTTCTTCCAGGTTTATATATATATACATGAATTGTCTCTAGTGGAGAAAAGTGATGCAGCGTGCTTTACAGTTTTTAACACCAATCAAAAGGGTGCCGTTATGAAGTTCCCTACTGTCCCCACATGACAGTGTCCCAGAGGGAGTCCTTAGAGGAAATGATATTCAGTGCTGTAAAGAAAGTGATGCAGCTGTGAATGATGTCCCTGTAAACAGTGTGTTCACACAGGTGTGAATAACTGTCCCCGAACGTTCCATTTTTCTGGTACCCTTCCCTTGGTGTCCCAGCGTGATGGTACGGTGATACATCACATCGATGTCGTTGATCTTTGTACGTCACATGCTCGTCTACCCAGTAAAGGTTGACTACCGCTCCAAACTGTACCGTACTTTACCAAACTTACCTGCACCACTGATCTAATGGAATTTACCATGAGTAGAAGACACACACATGTATAGATGTGTAAGTCAAATCTAAACTCTTCAAAGATGAGTGAATTATATTCCCCCCCAACAGTGATAAAGACGCTCGTCACCAGCTCTGCAAGTCTCTTCGTATTCGTTCATTTCAATAATTATTCTTTTATTGATTACAACTGGTTATGGGATGGAGTTGTTTTGGTGCAGTGGTCACAGAAGAGGAGAGAAGCCTTTGAGGATCGTGGAAATACCCTCACGTCAGTGAGCAATCGACTAGCTTTGCTCTGTGACGGCACACGCTGTATCAACACCAAGGTGAAATAACACTCCTGATAATGTGATAATGTACTTTTTATATGACTTCTTATGCAGCTCCTCCCCCTGTGACTTGTTTCTGCATGATTAGCATTACACAACTGACTGGGAGTAGCCACTTAGCAGTTAGTTACAGCTCTATTGTTTGCACTGAGGCACCATATGTGCAGGCAAACACAGGAGGTGAGGTTTAACTCCACTGTGCATCTGTCTGTCTGTCTGCCTGCCTGTCTCTCTCTGTCTCTGCCTTGTCTCTCCGCCTCCATTGGTTTCCATATGGTCTATTAATAGCACCAGCAGACTGGTCACGTGGCAGGAGGAGGAGGAGGACGTCAATAATGTTGTTGTTGGTGGGAGAGAGAGAGCGAGAGAGAGAGGGAAAGAGAGTGGAAGAGAGGGATAGAGGCAGACTGTAAATATGGAGGAGGGGACGCGGTAGGAGGCGAGAAACGTTCTTTTCGTCGCTCTAAACGTTTTCGGCTGACATCACAGAGCCACCGAGCGGGCGAGACACACGCACACGGACACCGAGGCTGGGCGCGAGGCGACGCCGGGAGGAAGCGACCTTTGCGCGCACAACGCGCTCCAGGAGGAACCGCCGACATCCACGGCGTCGTGAGGTTTGTGGAAGAGAGAGAGAGAGAGAGAGAGTGTGTGTGTGTGTGTGTGTGTGTGTGAGTGAGAGAGAGAGAGAGTGAATGCGTGTTTGCGGGACCGTCCAAGAAGGATACGTAAGCTAGCGACAGGAAGTTGGAGGTTTCTTGGAGGTAATTGTCGCAGAGGGACAGAGGCAGCGGTGAAGTGTCGCCCCTCTGCACTCTTTCACGCTCCGCAGTCGCCACAGCAGCGAACTTTGAAGTTACCGTGCTGCTTGGAGCTAGCTAAAGGACACGAGATGACCCCTGAAAAAAGACAAATGACAGCAGACTTACAGCAACACTGCAGCTACACAACGCTGTCACACAACTCCCTCTGAACACAGTAGTTACTGACTGAGGAGTGACACTGATAATAATAACCTGCACAGCCTGAAGGTAATAACTCATCCTCTCTATCAGCCTCAAGCTAACACAGGAGAGTTCTTTACCCTGTTTGTTTACATGCACGTTAACAGCCGATGATACTTGGAATGAGACAATAATTCTGTTTATTTAATGTCATGTAAACATCCTAGTCCAAATAAAATCGAGCTAGTCTTAGCCTGACTAACATACCTGGGTAATGTGATTCATAGTCCGATTACTCCTGCATGTATACGCTTAGTCGGACTTTACGTGCACGTTAACAGTTGGTTTTTGTTGGAATAAAAAAATAATTCTGTTTTCTTAATGTCATGTAAACATCCTAGTCAAAATAAAATCGAGCTAGTCTTAGCCTGACTAACATACCTGGGTAATGTGATTCATAGTCCGATTACTCCTGCATGTATACGCTTAGTCGGACTTTACGTGCACGTTAACAGTCGGTTTTAGTTGGAATAAGACAATAATTCTGTTTTCTTAATGTCATGTAAACATCCTAGTCTTTATAAAATCGAGCTAGTTTTAGCCTGACTAACATACCTGGGTAATGTGATTCATAGTCCGATTACTCCTGCATGTTTACGCTTAGTGGGACTTTACGTGCACATTAACAGCTGGTTTTAGTTGGAATAAGACAATAATTCTGTTTTCTTAATGTCATGTAAACATATTAGTCTGAATAAAATAGAGCTAGTCTTAGTCTGACTAACATACCTGGGTAATGTGATTCATAGTCTGATTACTCCTGCATGTTTACGCTTAGTTGGACTTTACGTGCACGTTAACAGTTGGTTTTAGTTGGAATAAGACAATAATTCTGTTTTCTTAATGTCATGTAAACATATTAGTCTGAACAAAATAGAGCTAGTCTTAGTCTGAATAACATACCTGGGTAATGTGATTCATAGTCTGATTACTCCTGCGTGCATATGCTTAGTCGGACTGGAGTCGGACTTAACGTTGCCAGAAATCATACAGGTGGCCGCCTTTCTTCGGACAACACAGCAGCTACGAGAGCCATGCTTGATCCAATCTGTATCGCGGTTAACATTTACAGCAGGTACGAAACATACAGAACCACAGCACCGCCATCTCGCCATTTGCTGTTGTTCTGTGTCGTAAGGGTCAACAGCGCCACCTACAGAGGCAGAGTCAGACATACAAGGCCAACAAATGTATTTCTACCACCCAATTTGTAGCGTCATGTTTTTGTTTTTTGAAATGGCTGATGGTAAATGCATCTGTGTCAATGTGTCACTAACAGCTGAGCTGGTAGAAAGAGGTAAGAGACTGGATCACACTGACATCGGTGTCAGGGGTAATCCAAGGCGGTGACGTCGGAACACAAAATGTGCCACAGAGCCATCACCTAGTGAAATTTGGAGTGGAGCGACATTTCAGTCTCGTTATTTCTCAACATCATCAGCATAAATGTGTGAGTAGCATCTTAATTTGAAGCCAAAATGATGATGTTAACCATTTCAAAAAAGCAAAAACATTACACTACAAATTGGGTGGTAGAAATGTAGAGCTCTCACTTGTGTCCTTGTCATATCACGGTGGAGGTGACGTCTCTTTAAAGCACGTTGACAAAGTTTATAGTGAAGCATTTATGTCATATTGAGCAGATCTTATCAGATTTTACTTTATTATATATATACTTTATACACACTGAGTATCGTAGTGGCTTGTCCCTAATTTCACTGCACTGGATTATTGACAGATGAGAGGACGTATACGTGGACTGATGTGAAAGAAAAACCACAACATTCCTCAATGACATGCAAAAAGGAAATATTATATATAATTAATAATTCTGTCGGGACCTGGAGTTTAAATTTCCCACCGTCCTCTGTTAATCTGGGTGCAAAACTAACTCGCTGCTGTCTGTGAGCTTGTTGTTATGCTTCAACTTGTCCAGGCTTCTTGTACAATGATGAATTTGGACCTCTGTTGGAAACGGACATATGGATGCATCCCTCCCCCACGTTACTAATCCTGACTTTCCTGACATTGTGTCACTTTCTGCAAAGTCAGTGAGGACCGCAGCCTTTTCAGATCATCATCAGTGTCAGGCATCATCCAACTTTGTGACATTAGCATTTTGTGTCATCTGCTTGCTTAAGAAAAGAATTTGTTAGATCAAACTACTAATCAAACCTAATGGACATAGTAATTTGCTGTGTTTCCATCATGGTATAGTCCGGTATGGAATGGTAAAGCCCAGAGTCAGGCTTGAGTTTCAACTGAGAACCGTACCTTCACTTGGTAGGCGGGGTTTGCCACATCAGTGAGATATGTAGCATGATGTCAACCAACGACAACATCAAACGCGACACTGGAGGACATGGTGCCAAAAAAATGCAACTGTAGGGTCTGGTGGTTATTATGGTATGCCAAAAAATGTGCACCGTACCAAACGGAACCGTTCCACATGATGGAAACATGGCTATTGACCCTGGCGGAGGTAAAGGCTGTTAAGATTTTGCTTTGATTCTAGGCGGACAAACAAATATTGGGTTTAGCGTGAGGTGGCAGACCACAAGGTGTCTAAAGACCTCTTCATAGTTCCTGCTTTTCAGTTACACACGTGTTTGTAACTTGTGTTTCGCTCGCACGTAACACGCCACAAATACCCCATCCCGCGTACTATTCTGGCCCCAGTCAGTGTAATACTTAAAGTGTACGCGGTCGATGCACATTGTCTGCGTGGTCAGAAATTTTCGGCTGTAATGGGGGTCCTCACCAACTTGGATCTTAGCAGACTGGCAGATGTGGAAAGAGCGTGCTGTACTGGGCCACTTTCAAATGGTCTTTAGATGAGACGAGACATGCTGGACAGATCTAGTGCTTCAAGTGGAGCACTAATTACCCTTTTTTATTAACCAACAGCAGTAGCCTGAAGAGAATTGTAATTGTTTGGTCATTTTCTCTATTCAATAATGCCAGATGCTTTCTTTCCTTGTCCCACGTGGCAGATATAAAAAATGAAAGAAGGCAAAGACATGTCTCGTGAATTGCTTTTGCATGATTGTTGTCCTCAAAATGCAACACAAGCCGGTTTGAGTTGGGTGCACATTTTATGGCTACAGCTTAAGAGTACTTTCATTATTAATTATTAACTGAGTAAAATTGACAGCTATTATCACAGTTGACAAAGAAAAACCCAACGGCAACTCACATTTGAGAAACCGGGGCTTAGCAATTGCTGCCATTTTAGCTTATAAAATGATTAATTATTTGTCAACTTAAGTATTGAGTACATTTAACCTTGATTGGACTCATTATTTTTTTAATTTTTTAGCTCTAGCATAATCGATAGAGAGTGATACGGGACATTCAGGTGAGGGGAATGTTTCTCATGACAGCACAGGACACACCTCATGACTGTTGAGATAATTATGATTATTATGATTTGGGTGTGAGTTGGACATGGTCTGTGCCAGTCTGAGTCAACCGCTGTTGACATAATGATAACCTTCAAATCCAGTCGGAGCCAGTTGTCATTAAAAAAATTGTCATCGTAGTACAAGTTGCTGGTCAGTATTAGTTTTGGTACAAGGACACACAACAGTTCAGGCCTGGTGGTTACTGACCAGTCGTTGAGTGTGTTCATGTCAGAGACTGAGATATCTCTGGAACTGGGTTTGTGTTTGTGCATACTTGGTAGTTTTGTTGTGAGTCTTTAGGTTTGTCCTGAGTTTGTCCTGAGTTCAGAGTTTTACTGATGATGACAAAGTGGAATGGCCATGGCACTTGGCTTCCCTTGACACGTGACCTGCTTAAACATCACTGCTGTGTGCTGCTGTGGGCTTGTTGTGTTGAGGCTTAGAGTGAAGCATTCTCCCTTTTTTCTTTTTTAAAAAATTCATAAATTCTGCTGCAGAGATACCTACCGTCTCGGGCTGTCGCGGTAAATGAATTTTCACAGTTCTATTTCTTGGTAAAGTAAAGTGGCTTAACACCACAGTATGCACCAGTCTGGTGACATCATGTGTGGTGTCTTGTTTTCCTCTGTGATGGTCTCATTCATGCCATGGAATTGAATTTTTGATGTCAACACTACTCCAGTGTCTTTGAGCCCCACAATGTTACTGGCTCAGTGTTTTTGAGCCGGCAGCCAATTTCTTTTTACTGATCACCTCATCCCGATCATTACCTAGCTGCAGGGCTGTTCACAGATTCTGGCTGCTTCACTAATAGTGAGCAGGTAACTTCATGTAGCTCAATTGTGACTGTAGCATATTCCTATGTTTCATAATAATTGATCATATTTTAATCTGCTTTTTAGAGAGCATTGACTTCCATTCATTTGGACAGGCTAAACAAAGCATTATCTTTAACCCTAACTAACTAACTAACCAGTTAATGCAAATTATAGCCTGAAACTAGCCACGGGTCCTTGAGATTCTTGAAAGTTTGTGAATTTGAAAGAAACCTTCAAGGCCATAAATCAACATGGGTCATTGAAAGTGCTTGAATTTTGTTCACGATAGAACTAGAGTAGAATAACTACTACACGGTCCACTGTCTCTCTCCGCCATGCAGACAAAAGAGCGAGTAACGTTCGGCAAGAGACAGCAAATGACGTGATCCTCTTCTGCCTCAGTAGGACCAGTTTTTGGAGGACTACCGTGGTGAGGAACATGTTGGTTTAAAGCGAACTTGTCAGATTTGCTAAAATGGTTAGAACATATACAGTACATTAAAAACATCTACTGACCCACAATCCCACTCGATTAAGGCTGCAACTAACAATTATTTTATAATCGGATAAATTGTCCATTATATATTCTTCATTATTTAATTGGACAAGAAAATGGTGGAAAATATCAGTCGTTGTTTCCTAAAACTGAAAAAAATGACACTGTCCACAAACCAAAGATATTAATTGTGCGGTCATAGAAGAGCAAGGACACTTGGCACATATGCACATGGAAGACGCTGAAGTCACAGCTCTGTTGTGCTTGTCACTTGATTTATAACAGTCTTATAACAGTTTATAACAGTCTCAAATGCTATTTCAGCTCTCATTCAAAAGCACATGATGTCAGTTTTGTTAAATAATGTTCTCATTTAGAGGGAAATCGACAGTAAAGATTCTTATGGGTGACGTCATGGACATTTGCTGCTTGTTTTAAACTCAAAGAAGAAGAAAAAAACAAGACGGTCGAGTGTCGTATGAAAAAAAATGTCAATTAAAAAGCGGCTACAGATTTTGAGCTTGCTGGTTTTGAGTAGGTGTTAATTGCATCAGCACGAATGTGTTATTGACAGCTCAGTAGTGTAAAAGACTCGGGTCAGAGACAGATATCTGCCGGAGTCACGACTGTGAGGACAGGAGGACGCTTTTAGAAGGTGCCTTTTTTTGGCGTTTTCAGCCTAGGAGGCGGGGCAGTGACATCAGGCTTTCCCCTCTCCTCAGGTGAGTCGTCAGATGTCTTCACGTCCGTATTCCAGCCGCTGCAGCCATCACGCGTTACTGGTGCCGTGCAGCTGTTGTGCTTCTGCCTGCCCTCTGTCAGTCGTGATGTAAAACACACAGGAATGTCACCACACACACGAAAACACAACACTGCTATACTGAGCATCACACAGAGAGTCACGTGGGCCTTGAACTCCCTGACAATGGCATTCATATGTATTCAAGAGTTCTAATCCCTGGCAGCCCTTATTAAAACCTTCAACATGCAAACTCAATCCAGAGCTTTTCAGTGCGTCGCAGAGTTTCCGTTACCTTTGTTCATTCGTCCTTTCCATAACACTACATTTTTGTCAGGTTTGTGTGGCTGTAATGCTGTCGGTGTTTCACCTCGGTGCTGGAGAGTTGATAAAGATGTAGAGGCCATTGTTGGGTGCACACAGAAACATCAGCAACAGGGACAACAAGCACAGTCTGAGAGCTCCTACAGCAAAGCAACAGAAAGTGAACGAGCAGCATTCACCACAATTTTGTCATCATGTGATTTTAGGGCCATTAAAGCAAAGACTTACACGATGCTGCTGGGGGAATTGTGCACGTGTCATCAAAACTTCCATTATCAGCCTGGCATGTTCCTGCCCATGGTTCTCAAACTGTGGTATGCTTCCTGTGGTGGTACGTGGAGGAAAATCAATATCTCTCTACTGTATTATGCTCTAGGGTTTGTGATTGTGATTGCAGCTGAAGAATTTTGACCAGAGTACACAGAAAATGAAACGATAACAACAAAAAATCTAATGGTACTTTTCCATGACACAGTTCTAGAGCTGAAACAATTAATCGGTGAATCGATTAATTATTGATTACTAAATTATTTTAACTATTTTGATCATCGATTAATCGGTTTGAAGCTTTTTTTCACAATTAAAACAAGTTTTCCGATTGTTTACACTTCTTAAATGTGAGTATTTTCTTCATTTCTTTGCTCTGGATAACAAAGAAATCATTTAAAGTGAATCATTTTTTGTTTGTGGACAAAACAAGACATTTGAGAACATCATCATTTCCAGATTTGACGAATACCGATCAACATTTTTGAAGGTTTTCTGATATTTTATGGACCAAACGATGAATCAATTATGAAATGAATCGTTAGTTGCAGCTCTACACAGTTCTAGCACTACTCGACTTGACTCCAGTCTATTGGCTTTACCATCAGTGTTAGTACCTGGTGCTTTTTATTAGCACCTGCACTGACCAGGTTCCAAGTGACTTGAGCCGGCCACTGATTGGTCAGAGAGTGACGTCACTGGAAGAGTCGTGAGCGCCGCGTCCGACACAAGAATCGACGCAAACGATGCGAAAAATCCTGAAAACATTAACGTTAATCTCCAACATTTAGCAAAGGAAACGTCTAAAATCTCAATATTTACCAGAGGAGTCTGGTGTGTTTAGCGACAGCTGGTGGCCATGGTGCCCTGAGCCGGCACTTCTGTTACTCATGCCATGGTCATTGTAGATGTTTGCCAGTGCTGACAGCAGTAGAGGCTTGTGTGCTTGTGTCCTCACATGTAGACTCTTGGTCTTTGTGTCTTTGTGTGTAGATGTTGGCAGCTGCACTTGCTTGAGCTCTCATCGGCGCGACTGACTGCTGGAAACTGTCATCTTATGTAAATGAATAACAATGATTTGATCAATTATACACATTTTCCGTCCTGCACATGCAGCTCTGTGTATGTGCAAGTCATTGTGTCCCCTTCTCTGAAGACTGAGGCTGAACAGTTGTGATTGTGTGCATGTGCATGTGCGTGTGCGTGTGCATGAGTGTGTGTGTGTCTGCGGCGGAAAACGAGGCAAAACGACGAGTACATAAACAAATGCGGCGCGAGAGGCAGATTACGACTCTGACTCAACATCCCCCTCCCGTCTCACACTTGCTGTTTGTTTAGGGAAGAGGTGCTCAGGTGAAGCGTTACCACGGCAGCCAGCTCCCTGGTTGCCAGGCAGCACTTCCTGCTCCTCTCCAGAATGGGAGGGCCCAGGTATTTTAGGAAATGATGGTGTGAAGAGGAGGAGGAGGAGGAGGAGGTGGCAAAGAGATGGAGGAGAGATCTTATTTTGTAGATGCTTTGGTAAAAACTGAGGCACATGACTGGAGTGATAGAACCTTTCTTTCTTTCTTTCTTTCTTGCTCGTGTCCGTCCGTCCATCTGTGTTTTTGGCTGAGTTTGTGTGAGCGTCATTAGGTCAATGTAGTAGCTGTACAGCTGGTTAATCTGTCATTGTGAGTTTGCTCCAGAACTTAAGAGGTGTGCACACACACACACACACACACACACACAAAGTGTTATCCCATTATATTGGTCCTGACACTGTTACCAGGGCAGCTGCCGTGGTAACACACACTGAGAGAGACTTGGATCTGGAGAGGGGCCACGGTGGCAGCTTTAGTTCACGTCGGCCAACACCAGAATGGAAAAGAACCTAAGCTAATTACAGTTAATTGTTTCAGTGGTTTTTTTATTGTGGCCTAAGACGTTTTGTTTGAGAGTTCATCCGTTCATCCGTTCATCCATCGTCTGCTTTAAAGGAGCGCCAGGGATGCAGGGGATGACATAATGCAAGGATTCAAATTCAATATGTTCAATAAGTCCTGAACAAGGGAGGAAAAGTAACACGTCTGGCCATTCTCCTCTGACCTCTCACCTCTGACCTCAAGGCATTTTCACCCAGAAAACTGTCCTGACCATGTTTACATGCTGTCATGTAACGTGTCACGTGTGCGTGCGTGCGCGCATGTGTGTGTGTGTGTGTGTGTCCCACACTCAGAGCACATTACATTGACATACATTCATTTCCTGAAGGCTTACTCTAACCTTAACTATAACTACTACTAGTAGCCCAACCTTAACCTAACCCTAACCTCTCGTGTTCACCTTTAAATGTAATCATTGATGTTATGGAGACTCGCTTTAAGGAAGACACGCCCCCATAGTGTGAGTGTGATTTAGGTCCCCATACACACACACACACACACTGACATCCACTGGAGACGCAATTATTCAAGATGTTGGGAGTGTGTGTGTGTGTGTGTGTGTGTGTGTGTGTGTGTGTGTGTGTGTGTGTGTGTGTGTGTGTGGCCTCTCTCTGTATATCCTGTCCCCCCCCCCACACACACTTCTTTATGGCACATTATGCAGACTTTGCCAACACAGGACCAGTAGGTGGCGCCAGCGGACCAGGCAGCTAGATTATGTAACAGGGTGCAGCTTGTTTCCTTTCTGTAAGTGTAATTCCCGGTCGGTCGGAACAGGACACAATGTATGTACGCGAGCAGAGGAGAGAGATGTTAACACTCGTGACGGCAGTGACTCAAAACACTGCAGACGCCGTTTCATTTAAAAAAAATAAAATCAAACAGACTTCATTAACACCTGTGGCTGACCATTCAATCACTGCACATCATGTCCAGTTGTATAAAGTGTGAGAAGTGTAAATGAAGGAGAGTTCACATCTGCAAAGGAATATAAACCTAAATCCTCAGCCATGCATTAAACTGCACGAGCTTCATTATCACATTAAGGAATTTTAAATGTGACAATTGAGCTTTTTTAGAGTTGCCGTCAAATGTTCCGTCTCGGTGTTTGTCACATGTTCGTCGCTCGTTTTGAAGCTGTGAGAACAAGTGAAAGGATCAAGAACAAAAGCTGTTCTTTAACTTGTGATCCTCGTATATTATAGTATAGCAGTTGGTGGATGGCACTTGTTCATGTCTGATACTGATATCACAAACACAATATAGAGTATGGACTTTTTAAACTGTGAAGCTGTTAACAACATTTCAAGCTATTTAGAAAATACAATTCTCCAACAAATATTCTTCTCTCGTAAAGAAGAAATAAACAGCCCACAACACGACTCGGCTAAAAGGCCGTTGCTATTGACCAGTATCCGACTGATGTTGAGCGTCATATCAGCTCATCCCTAATCTCAGGTGATAATCTTGCTTTAAATCTCCAACACGGTAAAATATTGTAAACGTTGTAAAATTGTAACACATCTCAAATCGCAATCACTATACATTTCACCCCAATCGTTCATAACAACACTAATAATAATAATAATAATAATAATGATAACACCTCACATTTCTATAGCACTTTGACACTCAAAGACGCTTACCAAGAAAAAATTAAATCAGTCCATATGATAAATTAAAGTTAATGATGGCAGTTCATTATTATTTTTAACTCATTTTATTGGCAGAAAATAACAAACACATATTTCACACATCTGAGGTCAAACAGATGTGTGAAAGTGTGTCGGTGCAGTGCATTCAAATTATATAAAATATTTAAATACCTTATATTTTGTTATTGCATGTTACATAAGGCTGAAATGATTATTATTTTATTTATAATATTGAATTTTAAGTACGGTTGCAACAATGAATTGATTATTAATGGACAACTAAATTCATCATCAACTAATTTGATATTTGAATTAAATGGTTTAATTAGAACAATTCATATTTTCCACCTTTTTTAATGTGAATATTTTCTTAAACTAAATCAATTTTGAGATTTGGGAAAAAAAAAAATCCATAATCAATCAATTTTTATGACAGAACAACAAATTTAATGAAAAAATGAAAATGAAAAAGAATCATTAGCTGCAGCTGTAATGTTTGAATAAAGCAGCAAATAAGTTGCATCATGACGCGTTTTATTTAGATTGAGTTTGAGTTGCACGTCGCCGTGACGCGACGCGGTGCACACGCACGGCAGCGATGATGCTGCAGCCACTTATCACTGTGCAGCTCGAGTGTGTGTCACGCACACACTGAGCCGCGGTCTGCACTTTCACTGATTTCCAGCGGCCGCTTTATTTCCAAATGTCGTGAAATCGTGGGTATTTTGAGCTGCCGTGACGTTGTATTGTTAAAACCTGTTTTCCACTCATATCCTGCAGCTGCATCCTTGATTGTTAGTAAACAGGAAACCAGTGTATGAGCTAACTTTAGAGGGGGGAAAAACGACGACCATTAATAATACTCAACACATCCTGTTCACCTTCATATTCTCAAGTTAATAGTGAAGAAAGCCTTGGAAGTGAAGGAAAAGCGACATTTCAGTGCCGGTCCAAGCCTTTATGGGGCCCTAAGCTTAATGTGATGTGGGGGCCCCCTCCCACCACCTCAGAGTAGCTTGTGCTTGACTATTAATAATACAATTAATACTGTCAATTACGTTACGTATAGTTGGGTTGGTTATTTGGTGATCTGATGATCAAGGGGCCTGACAATGCCGAACTGTAGATCAGTGTTTTCTGTCCTGCGTGTTTTGTGCTTTGTGTGTGTTTTCTGTCCTGCGTGTTTTGGGCTTTGTGTGTGTTTTCTGTCCTGTGTGTTTTGGGCTTTGTGTGTGTTTTTCTGTCCTCGTGTTTTGGGTTTTGTGTGTGTTTTCTGTCCTGCATGTTTTTTTGTGTGTTTTCTGTCTGCTTGTTTGTGCTTTGTGTGTTTTCTGTCCTCTTTGTGTGTGTTTTTTTGTTCTGTCCTGCGTGTTTTGTGCTTGTGTGTGTTTTCTGTCCTCGTGTTTGCTTTGTGTGTGTTTTCTGTCCTGTTTGCTTGTGTTTTGTGTGTTTTCTGTCCTCGTGTTTTGTGCTTTGTGTGTGTTTTCTGTCCTCGTGTTTTGTGCTTTGTGTGTATTTTCTGTCCTCTTTGTGTTTTTGTCTTTGTGTGTGTTTTGTGTTTTGGCTTTGTGTGTGTTTTCTGTCCTGCATGTTTTGTGCTTTGTTTTGTTTTTCTCTGTTTTGTTTTCTGTCTGTTCGTGTTTTGCTTTGTGTGTGTTTTCTGTCCTGCGTGTTTTGGGCTTTGTGTGTGTTTTCTGTTCGTGTTTTGTGTGTTTCTGTTGTGTGTTTTGTTGTGTGTGTTTTCTGTCCTGCGTGTTTTGTGCTTTGTGTGTGTTTTC
Source organism: Solea senegalensis (assembly GCF_019176455.1). Lineage (NCBI taxonomy): Eukaryota > Metazoa > Chordata > Actinopteri > Pleuronectiformes > Soleidae > Solea > Solea senegalensis. Next base: position 19,511,253 of record NC_058038.1, on the reverse strand, counting down.
TGTCCTGCATGTTTTGGGGTTTTTGTTTGTTTTCGCTCCTGCGTGTGTTTTTGTTTTCATTTGTGTTTTTGAATCCATAACGTTTGTGAATATGCAGCGCGTTTCTCCTCCTGCATGTGTTTTGGGTAGTTGCAGTGTGTTTGCCCCTGTCAGCCACCGCAGGAAATGTCTAAAATCTCATCATTTAACAGAGGAGTCTGGTGTATTTAGCGACAGCACTGCTGAAAGCCTGCGACCGCGAGCGGCGAGCTGCATCACAAACCCAGCTCTGGTCATGGAGGAAGTACTGAACAAATCTTTTTAATGAACTGATTCTAATGATTCAGTTTCACTCTGAAAACATCTGCTTTACAAGTCACTAGTCACTTGTGTGTGTGTAAAACGATGTCACAGCAGTTTCATGCAGCCGTGCTGTGATGACTCCACCCACATTGAGGAGGTACTATCTTGTAATGGAAAACCAACCAAACGGTTTAGAGTGGAGTTGACAGTATATAGTGGAAAAGCGCCTTAACTCTGCTTATGCCCTGCGCTGGCTGTGGTGTCATCACATGATGGTTGTTTACCCTCATATTCACACACTTGTCCATGCCCTTATTTGTCCTTGAATATTTCTCTGTCAGGCCGAGGCCACGCTGCTTTTTCACACACACACACACACACACACACACACACAGCCAGTGACAGTGATCAATGGTCTGTCACTGTCCTAATGTGTTGCAACTGGAATTATTATTTAAGTGAAATCTTCTTGTTGTTAAAAACGAGGCTTTTATTGTGAAATAATTGCAGGACTGTCGACGCACACACTGAAGGACGACGGTCATTTTGTTGAGTGCACAGGCGTATTCATTATTTCATTTCATTATGTTTTTTCAGTTTTTCAGCTTCTTAAATGTGAATATTTTCTGGTTTCTTTGTTCCATGAAGCAACAGAAACAACAACAGCAAAAAATAATTAAAACGTCATTTTGGTTTGTGGACAAAAAACAACATCATTGAGCAAAATGTTTTAACATTTTCTGAAAATGAAATAGTTTTTATTCTAACGTTTTCTGCCATTCTAAATAAAAGCATCCCTTGTTTTATTCATTCTTCTTCCACCACCAGGGATTTAAGGAAAGAGAAATGATAAAAGAAACTACAAATAACTTTTCTGCAGTGGCGGCTAGTGAATTTCTTTTTGGAGGGGGGGGGGCAGGCAATCGGCAAGTCAGTTTTCAGATACATACTGCCTGCCCATGAGCCAGGCACCATGTTCGATCAGTTGATCGTGGTCTTCTGATGATTCCTAATGGTGAATAAATGCCATTAAGTTTCCCTAAAACTGTGCAACGCTGAGCGTTCACCTCTGTGTTGTGTTGTTGTCGTGATTCTTTTGTGAAGCACTTTATAACTTCATTACCAAAACTGCCCGAGATCTAATGGAGCCTATTATTATTGATTTAATGTTTGTTTGTTTCTTCTGCTGCAGAAAACAGAGCCGGATTCTTCTGTCCTCTAACACATGGCCGACACCGACGACCCACTTTAACGCACGCACGCACACACGGACGGACGGACGGACGGACGTGCGGGTTTTCGAGCTTGATGAGTTCATCACACACGTCAGGTGAGTGGATGAATCTGTGTCGCTTTGCTGTGGTGATTTGTGATGTAACTGGAGTGAGACTCGGGCTCTCATGGTTCTGCTGTCTGTGGGCCATCACGTTATACTTTACAATACCTGGCTTTTTAAAAACGTTAAGTGAAGGATTTTTATGTGTTTGTGTGTGTGTGTGTGTGTTTTTTTATTTGAAAATACAGTCAAAATGATCTATAACACAATTTGACTTAAAGTTAAAGAAATGGTGTTAAGTGACTTTTTTAGAGATGCAACTAATGATTATTTTCATAATCGATTGATCTGTCGATTATTTTCTCGATTAATCGCTTGGTCCATAAAATATCAGAAAACCTTGTTGATCAGTGTTCGTCAAACCTGGAAATGATGATGTTTTCAAACCAAATTGATGAACTTTTAATGATTTCTTTGTTATCCAGAGCAAAGAAATGAAGAAAATACTCACATTTAAGAAGCTTAAACAATCGGAAATCTCGTTTTAATCATGAAAAAAGCTTCAAAGTGATTAATCCATTATCAATATAGTTGTCGATTCATTTACTAATCGATGAATCGATTCAGCTCTAGACTTTTTTTAAATATAATTTTTGTATTTCACATATTTAGTGGAAAGACGACCAGAAGATTGCTGGTTTGAGTCCCCACCGGGTCAAGGGCTGGGGTAGAAATGCTGTAGTACACATGCCTGGCCTGTATGTGGTGCTGTACAACATCAGCTAAAAAACAAACTTGATGACAGACACTATAGCTGGAGTAGATGTTATGAGTTGAGTGTCATGTGGCTAAAACCCTGGTGTCCATGCTGGCAGCAGGGTTTTCAGTGAGTGTGTGTGTGTCCTTGAGTTTGATTTTGAATACTTGCTCCCTGTTCTCACGTCTCGTCATTCTCACTGCACACCAGATAAACTGCATATATAACACTTATACTTTCATCATTTTAATTCTGGTTTTAAACCAATATTGTGAGGAGGAAACAATAAAGTAATAACATGTTTAATTTTCTGTCGGGAAAGTAGATTCTTCTTATATTGCACAGCTTGATGAAGTCGTTTCTTGGTCCATAAAACACAAAAACAAAGGTGTGAAAGTGTGGTGACGTCTTTACACCGTCTTCCACAAACGTTTACAAACGCGGGGAAACAAAGATTCAAAGATAGAATTAAAACTTTGTTTGTGTTTGTTTGACGACTCAGTCTCTGAACTGGGTGCCTGAATGACTGACAGCCTGACTCGGTTGTCATGGATACAGATATAGCAGACAGATATAGTAGTACATAATAAACACGCACACACACACACACTCACACAGACACAGACAGGACTGTGACTCCAGGGTTTGATGCACCTCAAATAGAAACGCAGAGATGAGTCATCCACTGCTACTGCAGTACACACACACACACACACACACACACACACCTTTTAGCAGATGTATTTGTATGATGACCATGTCAGACATGTTGCCTGGCCAGTTCTCTCTCTCTCTCTTTCTTTCTTTGTTTCTTTCTTTCTTTGTGTCTTTCTTTGTGTCTTTCTGTCTCTCTGTCTGTCTCTCTCTGTGTGTGTGTGTGCTTGTGATTCACACTGATGCATCACTAAATCAGCTTAAGGACACCACACAGAGCTGGTTCCACGGGAGGTGAGGATGAGGGCGATGAAGAGAAGGTGGGATGAAGGTGGCGGCGAAAAACAAAACACTGGAAAGAAAAGTGTCCAGAGATATGAGAAGGCTGGCAGTTATGGAGGACATGGTTCTCAAACTGTGGTATGTGTACCACCAGTGGTACGCGAGCTTCCTCTGCTGGTACTCGTGGGGGAAAATCAGAAATACTGTCTTGCTGTATATACCAGGGTATGTGGAGTTGAAGCTGCGAGCAAGTTGACACCGAAACACCAGGGGGCGATAAAGAAAGTCAGGCACCGACATGTACGTTCTTATTCGGTCTTGTAACTAGCACGTTTCAGTACCCAACCCTCGTCATAATGGTGTACTTGGTATAAAAAGGGTTGAGAAGCACTGATCTACATAATCTGCCCTCAGCTGATCTTTTTTTTTGTCATGTATAACCGTTGAATCGTCGCATGTCGCCTCGTTAAATGAAATGTCCCCATTCACTCTGCTCAAACACTGGAACTGATTCTTTAGAGCGCAGCCACACGTAGGACTGAGCTGCTGAATGAAGTAAGCAAAACCTATAAATAACCGCAGCTTTTAATTAATATTATCCGCACTGAGTGCAGAACGTACAGCGTTTGGTTAAAAAGTGACCTTTCTGTGATTCCCCATGACATTTCCCCTGAATGCTGGAATTATGTGATTTCTTGGTCACATATAACGATTTAAAAAAAAAGAAAGAAAAGAAACTGCTGGAAAACAGATGCTGCAAAGGGCTGCAACTAATGATTATTTAATTGATTGATTGATCAGTTTGTTTGGTCCTTTTAAAGATAGTGGGTATATATAGATATTACTGTTGAAGAGGAGCAAAGAAGATGAAATAAAAACAATAATAAAACAGTTTCACCTGTTTGTTAAATGGTTGTTGGTGAATTCAGTAGTTGATTAGTAATTGATTCATTGTTGCGGATCTAATCAAGATGAAATTCCCCACTCTGGTGACAATAAGTGTTTTGGAGTGTTTCCTTTGTTTATGTAATTTTTTCTTTTGTTTTTAAGATTTCAAAGATTTATTTGCAATTGGAGAATAAAAAAATAATAATTTCAAACTATCAATCCAATTTAATAATACTACAATACACACTGTGATTTTTTTTATTAAAAATATACATATAACATAAACAACAAAAATTACCAAACCGCCCATAGTCAAAAATACTTTTTTTTAATAATTGGTAGATTATTTTTAATCGTTTCATTATTACTTATTTACGCCATTTTTTTCGAAAAACGTTTAGTTTTATTGATGATTTGTTTCATGTATTTAAAACCTGCAAAATAAATCCCTCTCAACATAACTTTATACAGTATAAGCACATATAGATTTGTCTCATATATAACAGCTGGTGTGGCACTAATATATACTATATGTATAGATGTGATGACATTTACGAGGTTTCTTGAACGCATCTCGAAGCTGCTCCTCTGACGATCCCACAGAAGTGACGACATTTATCAGGGTCTTTGAATCTCATCTCATGTGCGACTCAACAGACTGTGAACCCTGCATTACTTTGACTTGCTCTCATGCACAGGATTTTAGAATCTGATGATTTCTTCTTCATTGGGAGAAGAACATTTGTTTCACAGTTGTTGGAGAGTTATGTTTTTGAAATAGCTTGAAATGGCACAACTGTGTTTAAAATGACTGCATCAGTACATACATACACTAGTTTGTGATATTGATATCCATCATGCTTGTTAGAAGTTTGAAAAATGATGGAGTGTAATAACCACACGTGAACAATTATTTTCTCGGTTTAATGCGAGTTCTTGTTTGGACAGAAAATGCTGGAAGTGATGATTGTTCAGTTGGAGCAAAGAAACCAGAGAAAATTCACATTCAAGTCTGAAAACTATTTATCATAAAACTTGATTGATGATTATAAATAAATACGTAATTGTTTATCGCCACAGCCTTGTCATGTGACACCTTCACAATAACAATATGAATTCTTTACGACTGATAATCTCAGTGTGACGATTACGGTAAGATTGTGACCGCCTTCCATCAGTTCTGCAGGTATTTGGACTCAAACTAAAGTATTATGTTTATATAGATATTTATATATAAGGATGAATGTATAGTTTGACGCTGTGGCGGTGCTAAATGGAGCGGTGGAATTCCTCGCTGCAGAGTCACTCGCTGAGGTCTGTGAGCGTCTGAGCGAAGTCTGCTGGAAATGTGGCGAGGCGCCCACGCGCTCTGACTGACAGGTGATCTCTTGGACGCGCAGCACCGAAAACACAGCAGCGCTGAAAGCACCGCCCCCGCCCCCCCCATCCCCTCCCCCCACTCCTCCAACCCCACCTCACCCTAGAGCTGTAGGCTCACTAATCTCACTCTTTCTCCCTCTCTCTCCATGTGTCTATTTATATCTTTAGCTCCTCCTCCCCGGCAGGCTATTTTCAGCTATATTCCCTCCATCAACCCCCCATCTTGTATGTTAGTAAAAGCTTCTCTTCTCTTCTCTTCTCTTCTCTTCTCTTCTCTTCTCTTCTCTTCGTTCAGGCGACCGATGTCACAGCAGCAAAAATAAACTGTCAAGTCTGAATGTAGGTGAAAGGAGGGATGGACGCTGAGCGAGTGCTCGCGTTCCTCCCTCTGTCGCTGATGCTGAGACGCTGGAAAGAGACGAGCTGCTGCTGCTGCTGCTGCTGCTGCTGCTGCTGCTGACTCTCTGTCTTCTTCTCTCAAACTTCCTTTCCACCCAGTGATCTACTTTCAGCCTCTCTCTCTCTCTCTCTCTCTCTCTCTCCATTCATTCATTCAGCAGTTCAAAGAGTGTCACAGACACACACACACACACACACGCACACACACAGACACACCCACTCGCCGCTGACTTTGAGACGGCGAGCGTTAGCCGTCTCACTAGCAGCTGTCTCTCGCAGCAGCCCGTCTTGTCCTTTTTGTCTGTTGTGGAGCGAGGGATAAAAGGAGGACAACATGTGATCCTCGGTGGCTCATTTTCCTGGGAGGATTCCAAACCTTCACTCATCCTCGCTGCATCTCAGCCTTCCTCTTTTCACATTTCCTCTTTTTCTTTTTTATTATTATTATTGTTGTACCACTCTCTCTCTCTCGCTCCCTCTCTCCCTCCCTCTCCCTCCCTCCTTCCTTCCATTTCCCTCTCACTGTCATTCTCTCAGCGCTTCATTCTAATTTTGGAAGCATGGAACCTCGGGGAGCGCTCTCCCAAAGCTATTTACGTCCTTGCCTCTCCTCCTCCTCCTCCTCCTCCTCCTCCTCCCCCCGTCCTTTTCCTCCTCCTCCTTCTCTCCTCTCCTCTCCCTCTCGTCAGCCAGGAGGAGAACAGCATGAGGTTCCTTTGATGCACCAGAGCAGGGGAATTCAGCTTCTCCCCGTCTCTGTATTTTTGTTGTGTTGTTAGCTGTGGGAAGAGGCTGCAGCAGCAGCAGCAGCAGCAGCAACAGAAGCAGCAACAGAAGCAGCAGCAGCAGCAGCAGCAGCAGAAGCAGCAGCAGCAGCAGCAGCAGCAGAAGCAGCAACTGCCGTCACCTGAGCCCAGTTTTTGTGGACTGCATTGATTCCCCTCCTGGTCTTGGTTTGAGAGTTGGTGGTGTGTAAATACTGTGAGCGGCGTCTCTTCACCTGAGGAAACAAACTTTTTTCTCTTCCATCTGCGACGCTGAACGCGGCTGCAGCCACAAACACAGAAGCAGCCACTGTCATCGCGTGAAGGAGCTGCCCGGGTGTCACATGGACCCTGGACTCCTGGACTCCTGCAGGTGATGTGGACTGCACCGAACCAAAGCAGCTCAGCAAGTCATCGCTCAGGTCTGGGGAAGCTGAAGAGGATCAGCCTATTTTAACGTCATCACAACACAAACTGTGTGGAAGCTGGATTATACGCAAACAAGAAGTTACCTCGTCTTATATTCTCTGATGGATTTGATCACGTTATTTTTTTATAATCTGATGGTAGATGAAGTTTCTCTCCTCCAGTCTGACGGCTTCAGCGCTTCAATTAGCGATGTTAGTACTTTTTTGGTTTAATTGAGCGCTGCCTGTCATCTTGGCATGCTGTTGCGTCCCACAGTGTCAGGATTGTGCGCCATGTTGCAGACCATCTATGAGACTGAATCCTGCTTTTCCTCCACAAGCTCAGACAGCCACCCGCAGCCTCTGGAGCTCCTGAGTGGTAACAGGGGCTCCAGCACTGCCATGCCCACCACCGGTGAGTCATATCTGGGAAATAGGTGTGTGTGTGTGTGCGCTGTGAGGGAGGAGAGGGTGGGGGAGTGGGCTGCTTGAGCTGGAGCCATTGTCATAAAAAAGTGCCAGAGGAATGATGTGGGTGGGAGCTGGACGGTAAATTTAAGACAGAGATTGTGATGCTTGTGCTCCCAGAGGGGCACGGACACAGATGGGTCTGATTTGTGCTTTTATTGTTAAAACAAAAAGCATGTCTGGTGACCTCAGTGTTAAAATGTTGTATTTCTGAGATTCAGTGTGGCTCTTCACGTCGCGTCAGTAAATAAGATTCTCAGTGTGGGCGTTATTAATGAAACAGTTTTCTTGACGGTACATTCATTTTCTTACTTTCGCTCTCCTACACATTTCAGCTGCATGTCGCTCCAGTCGCTCGCTTGGTTTTATTGAATTAAATGATGGGATGTTCACACACACACTGTACATCTGTGCGTGTGTGTGTGAACAGAGAAACTCAGAGGCTCCAGTGAGACACATGGCTGCTAAATGGTATTAATGTCTGATGCCAAAGTGAGTTGAGCTCCATGTGAACGTATGGTGTGTGTGTGTGTCTGTGTGTCTGTGTGTGTATGTGTGTGCGTGTGCGTGTGCCACTTCTTGGTTCCAGGAGGTTGTAAGTGGTACAAGTACGACGCACCTTCGCTCTAATCTTCTTGTCGCTTGGCTCAAAGGCCAACCCATGTCAGTGTGTGTGTGTGTGTGTGTGTGTGTGTGTGTGTGTTCAAATAGAACAAACGTCAGTCAATCAAACAGTCTTTTGTCACGTCGCCCCTTTCATACATTGCATATAAAATGCAACATGTGTGCTTTCATAAAAACAGCCGTATACATTCACATGGACGTCAGTGGACACAGCATTTCTTTTCCTGCATGACTTTTATCAATAATAATAATAACAATATAAGAGTAGATGATTGTTTTATGCTGCACAATCCTATTCCATTTTAGTCTGACTTTTTATTTTCTTTCTCTCCATCTATTCTTATTCTGTTTTATCATATTATATTATATCATGATATATTACCTTCTAATCTATATTATTTAAAGCACGTGGAGTTGCCCTTGTGTGTCAGATGTGCCACAAATAAAGCTGCCTTGCCTAGATACAACGCTACATACAGGAAATGCTTCAGTATTATATTACTAGGTATAAATATATATACTAGGTGTACATAAATATATATGTGTGTATATATCTATCTATATATATATAGATAGATATATAAATGTGTATATATATACACACATTTATTTATATATATATACATGTGTATATATATACACATTTATTTATATATATATATGTATATATATATATATATATATATATATATATATATATATATACACATATATATATATATATATATATATATATAATTAACATATGGAGAATCATTAACATCCAAATGGATGAACAAATACAACAATGTTTCTATTTATTTTTGTTGGTCTAACTGGTCTAACACGTAACACCTATTGCAACACAATAGACAGTATCAATGATGACCCAATATGCCAGCCCATAATACTTCTGATCCCTCAGTCTCTATAGCAACAGTACACATGTGACTCCTCTCTGTGTCTGTCTCTCTAAGCTTCTAATTTGTCTAAAGTACACACGGCTATTATACTATTTTTACCTCGCTCTCTGTCTTTTCTTTCTGCCTCCGTGACTCTCTCGCTTCCTTCTTTCTTTCTTTCTTTTTTCAGAATGTTTTGCAGGGCTGACGTCATAGTGCCGCCTTTAATTTAGCAATGAACATGGAGAGAGAGATGAGAGAGGAGGAATATTATTATAATTATAATAATAATAATAATAATAATGTAATACTCTCAGAAAGAAAGACCCCTGCAGTAGCAGCACGTGTAGTTTTTGTGTATGAGTTTGAGCAGAAGAAAAGAAATCACAGATCCAACTTTCAGAATCCACACTAGCGCCCCCTAATGACGAGCAGGAACACAGCACTCAGGGGAAATGTACCTGTACATTAACAGGAATCATCATGTGATTGAAAACACACTATTTATTATTTATATACTGAAGTTAATTACATTTCTTACTTTGGTCCTGATCTGTGATGTGAGTCCTTCACGATCAGGTGTGTATATAAAGTCATGGGATGTATGGATGAAATCAAATGAAATCAAATCTAAGAGTTTCATAAAATTGAAGTTAATGGGAAATATATACTTTCCAAATCCTCCCAACGTTCCTTAAACTTAAATGACTGAAGCCTGTTTAAAATGGGGATTCTTTCCAAAGAACCTTGAATTTCAGCTTTTTGAATATTTGCTGTCCAGGGTGTGACCCCGCCTTTACCCTCCCGTGTCACCTGTGATTGGCTCCTGCTCCCACACTTCCCTCATGTGAAGGATAAAGCAATGTCTCTTAGAGACTTCAGCAGACTCTCTGCAAGCATCACTCCTGCCTCTGCCCCAGCTCCTGCTCTGGGTGTCCTCTCTGTCTCTCTGTCTCTGTCTCTCTCTGTCTCTCTTCCTTGAGTCTGATCTATAGCAAGTGGAATGCAGCCGCGTTAGGAGTTAGAGTGAGATCAGATGACTGACTTGGCCGGTTAAGGATCTTCCACCTCTTCACCTTTCAAAGCTCCTTGGTTGCTTTGTCTGTATGTTTATGTTTACGATCGCAGTCCTGCTCTCTCTCTTGGTTTGGTTTGGAATGGTAAAGCTCTGGGTCAGGCTTGCATTTCGACTGGGAACACTTGGAAGGTGGTGTGTGTGGGCGGTGCCTGATGGCTGCATAGCACGATGTTGTACTGGTGCGACGACAGTGAACGCAACAGATAACACTGGAGGACGTCCAGCAGCTCTTTTGTTCCTGATAAATCTTTGTATGAGAGTAGACTGCGGGTGTTTGGGACATTTACACCGATCGCGAGGGAGTGACGTGTTTCCGTCGCCCAATCAGCTGACTGTCGTGGGTGGAGCCGGTCTAGCTCCACCCTGACTGTACCGTGCCATTTCCCTCTGGTACCCAGTGGAAAGAATGGAAAAGTTGGGGATAGTTATTTTGGTACTATTCCTAATGGAAACGCAGTACTGTACCAAACGAAACCGTTTTATTTGTGTTTTTCAGGACAAAGTCATCTTAGCCACCTAGCTAACCAAAGTAGTGACATGTTTACATGTGCTTGACATGTGATCACACCAAACCAGGAAGTCAACATCAGACGGCCACATACCAACTCTCTCGTTTGGAATGAAATGAGTTTCTGAATGGACTGGCATGTTTACATGACATCATTCCAAACATCGGTGATAGTGTAGGAGCAGGTGCAGTTCCAGGTAAACTGTTGATAAAGCTCGCTGAGGGTTTTTATCTCATTCACTCTGGAATGTCATCGAGACACTTAAACAATCCTTAAATGAACCTAAGAGACTGTTTTCATTTCTGATAGCACATGTAGAATGAAGCTCAGCATTTGCTTTACATGCACTTTAAAACATCTGAGCAAAACACCATTAGCACTTTAGCAAAACATGCAGTTGCAGCTTCTTATTTTAGCCCAGTGTTGGTCAAAGTGACAAAGGTGCTTGCGGTCTGCTGTGCCAGCTGTGAGTAATTACGTTGGAGACAGGCCTAAATTAAACATGGCTGTTTTGGGGTTTGTGTGCTCTCTGCAGAGAAGAAGCCGCCGCTCTGTAACACCACTGTCACTCAAGTGTGTTTCTGGAACAGTGAGTGACACAGAACAGTGTCGGGTACGGATGACGCCGCCTCTGTTATGATCTTTTACTCTAAAGACGATCTGACCGAGACAAACAAGGACTTCAAAGTGACAAAAAAACTGCCAATAAACGAATAAGTCACCTGACAGACTCCTCCCCCTCACTCCCCGTGGAAAAAAACAATTAGAAAGTCAAATAACGTCTGTCAATGTCAGGATATATCAAGACAATCTGTAACATGACCAAATTACAAAGTACCTCATTATTCTGCATATATTGCAACAAGGTGCCAACAACAGGCAGAAGTCATTCAATGAATGTGAAAGTCAACATGTTACAGTTATAGTCTTTAAATGAGCATATACAGTCACTAACACATCAAACTGTGGTTTAAGGTTTATTTGCAGCTTAGGAAATTGTTGCCGGTGTTGGAGAAACAATACTGTGTCCACAGAAGATATACAATATAGAATATTATCACTCTTCGTGATAAAAAGCAGTTACAATAAGTTCTAAAGGGAGATAGATAGTGACTTAAAGAAATCTCTCGAACTTGCCAACATACAGATTTATTTATTATTTAATCTGCCACACAGGGGGGAGCTGTACGGAAGGGGATTAGGACCACACTGGAAAAAAATCATTTAAACTCAGAATTCAGACTTTAAACTCAAATATGTTGTTTTTTTAAGAAACACGAGCCACGGCATTTAAATAATGTGTTATTTTTCTTTTATCTGACCTAGAATAGCAGTTATATAATAATATACATATAAAGTGATATTGTGACATTTCAGGTGCAAGTATCCAGTTAATTTTAATTTGTAAATTATTATTTATGTCAATGATTACGCACTTTGTTGTGAAGCTAAACCTTAATATTATATATAAATATTACATGTAGTGTTTAAAGATGTGCAGGTTTAGTAGTAAATATCCCCATGTTCACATGAAAACAGTCATATATATGGGAATTATTGATGGTCAGGGCTGTGATTTTTTGTGTTTGGACCTCAGAGGATTTTCATCTCATGTTTGGGAATGTGCAGAAGAACAGTTGCTTCCTCGATCACATGATGCACAGTGACGCCGTGAAAGGTTATCGTGCAATTATTCATCACAAACAAATCTTCCCACTGAACCTTGAAGTCCTCTGATACACTGAGTCTTATTAGCACTTATCTTTGTTAACTTCTCCCAGGACTTGATGAGTGCACACATTTGGATTTCACTCTTTTTTTTACTGCGTCCGTCCTGGTGTGTGAGGTCCTGTGTGTGCACTGAGCTGTAGCCCGTTACGGACCGATATGATTGACTGAAACGCTGCCTCCGACCCACCGTTCTCAACAGACTGTACATCTGTGTGTGTGTGTGTGTGTGTGTGTGTGTGCGTGCGTGTGTTTACCAGACTATAAATGTCTTCAGTTTGACGTCAGGACGCTGGCTGCTGTGGAATGCGGCTCTTTTGCCAAACAGACTGTTGTACACACACTCACACAGACCGGCCTCTCATACACACACACACACACTGAGGCACTGTGTGTGTCGGAGTGGAAGGGGGGACACGTGCGTCACGCTGACATGCCAGAATATTTGTTTAGATTATTAAGATGTGAGGGTCCACATGCACACAGACACACACACACACACACACACACACTGGCTCTCGGGCTTCTGGTTTTGAACATTTTCTTGCAGCTGCCTTAGTGACTAACTTACCTTAATTTAACTTAGCTGAGTGCTCACAAATCTGTTTAAGGGGAAAATAACAACGGGGCCGACAGCCTTCATAGCCTCACAGTTCACTGTCACGTCTGAGGTCAAGGGTCGGAGCTCAGGCTAAGTTTGAAGATTTGAAACAATGAAAAGTGTCCTTCTTTAACTAATCATAATCCTCTGGGATTGCCGGCTAATTGTCTTAGCCCTTTTCCGCGTTAGCTTTGACCCCACGTGGGAGGGGAAGCGGAGTGGGAGGCGCTGAAGGAGCACTGGCCAATCAGAACACGCTTTCATTGAGAGGTTGAGGTGATGACGGCACATTAGGTGCATCCTAATTGGATTTCCTCCCTGGCCTGCAGGCAGGAAATATCCTGAAAGTGTGAGGTGTCTTCCAGGAAGTAGCCTGATTCCGTGGTTTAATCATCCAGCAAAGATTACTATGGCACGTCATGGTTACTGCCTTGCTTGAAGGCACATTGTGAAGTGCTGGTGGTGTTGGTAGAGTTTAAAGCAGGGGTGTCAGCGGCCACATACAGAGCAGTCTGGTCTCAAGTGGGCTGGGCGGGTAAAATAATAGCAGAATGACGTCAACAACAAGAACTCCTATGTTTTCCCTTTGTTTGACGTTTTTCACACAAGATTAGAACAGAAATTAGGAATGACTGTATGTGTAACTTCATAATTGTAGTGGATTATCTTCAGCGTAGTGGACACTGATGTGATCTGGAAGAGTCTGAGTGTTTATTTCCCTCACAAAACGATATTTACCCCACTTCATAGTGACTGATGCTAACTCTGCCGGCTTCTCTCTCTTCACACACAATTCATCTTGCGGGCCGGATTGGACCTTCTGGTGTGCCGGTTCTGCCCCGCAGGCCGTACATTTGACACCCCTGATTAAAAGGGATTGTTCAGGGTCCAGCATACCTCCATTACTGGAAACCAGCTTGAAAGGCTCACCTATGTTGTAAGGGAAGGTCTACAGGACAGTAGCGTATGTGCTTGGAGACAGTGGCAGGAGGCAGAGCTGGAGGAGGTGGAGCTGAAGATGCTGAGATTAGATTAGAAATGAGCATGATTATTCTGGGGACAGCTCAGGTTGGACAGTTTGTAAAAGAGTCACGGTTGAGATGGTTTGGTCACATGCAGAGGAAGGGCAGGATGGACAAAGGATGCTGAAGATGGAGCTGCCGGACAGAAGGAAAAGAAGTTGTTCATAGAAGTTGTGATGGAGGCAAATGATCCCACTGTGGCAAGAAGTTGAAAGAGGAAGAACATTTGCTTCTTTAGCTCTGTGATGGACCGCCGTCTTAAACTTTGACCTCAAGTTTCTAAACTGCTCACTCTCCCAGGCCAAGGTCTGTAAAAAAAAAGAAGGAGCTGCTGATTCACTGCTGCCTCTTTTGGAAAATGTGTGTCACTCAAAAAACAAACAAACAAACAAACAAAGGATTTCAAACACTGAGATGACAGAATAACACATTTGAACTTACTGTTTGAGGATCAACTGTGGATCAACAACCGCTGTGTGCTGTTGAGTGAAATCATTACAGAGTGAGTGGCTTTACAAAGCCTAAACCTAAAACTGACTTTTCAGACATAAAAGTCTGTCTAGAAGCGAGATAATCGGCAAACACTGGCCTCTGATCAAATGTTCCACTGCGATGGTTTCCCTGGAGCGCTCATGCTTTTTTCCCCCTCTTTCAAAAAAGACCACAGTGAAGTTAGTCTGAAGAAAGAAGACTTATCCAGCTCATAACTAACTTCATACTCTTGTAGTTTCATGGAGTCTAAACAGCAGGAGAAAATCATATCATATCGTAAACACACATTTTCAGCAAACGTGTCCTTTAAAGGAGAACTAGGCAATATTTTTTTACCCTAATCTAACATCGGCTCGGCACGTTTAAGTTGTGTTTCCACCAGCATAGTAAACTAGTACCAGGTACTTTTTTTAGTACCTGCTCTGGCGAGGTTCCAAGCTATGCGTGACGTCGCCAGACTGCCGGCCACTGATTGGTCAGAGTGCCGTCACAGGAAGAGACGTCCGACACCAGAATCGACCCAAACAATGCCGAACTGTAGATCAGTTAAATAAGTAAAAGTACAGTTTTAATGAAGAGATTCTAATGATTCAGTTACACTGAAAACAACTGCTTTACAAGTCACCAGTCACTCGTTTGTGTGTCGCATGTAAAAAAAAGTCACTGCAGTTTCATGCAGCCACACAGTGATGACTCTGCCCATGCCCATGACTCCGCTCACAACCTAAACCGTGCCGTGGCGAGGCGAAGCGAGATGGGACCATAGAGGAAAAGGGTCATATGTGGAGGCTAACCAGTAGCAACTGTGGCTAAGGCGCCTTCATGTAGAGAGGTGACCTGCGTCTCCACTGACCAGGTGGATGCAGCACAGTCATTGGCCTGCGTGAGAGCTGGTGTCTGCTGATACTGAACCACGTTAACCATGAACCATGTCAAACGCCTGCGTGTGAGGCAAGTTCCCAGACAATGGTGGTGACTATGTGTCAGTATCTCATATAACTTCACTTAAAACCCTTGAGTCATCACTTTAATATGTGTATATAGTGAAATAATTGAAATAGCTTAATTGAGCTTAGCTGAGCTTATAATTGGAGATTTCCTACAGTCGGCATTATGTAGTTACTGCGGTGGTTTTCGGCTGAGTAATAGAGTCGGGTCTGTTCCAAACATGCTGGATCCTGTCTAATTCAAACAAATGTGCTTTCATTTCATGTGACTGAAGAATGTACCACCGATATTTATCTGGGCTCTTTTTCATGCACTTTTGCAAATTTGAATCCCGCGGTTTGGTGAGCGGTGGCGGCGGCGGCGGCGTTTCTTCTTGGACGTCGTCAGTAGAGGTCGTTGACCTGATGCAGGCTCTTTAATAATTGACCACATGCATGGTCTCTTTTCCTGGTTGTCAGTCAGTCCAGACTGTGTCCGGTAATATGTCAGCCAAAGTCGCAGAGATGATTCCACCGTCGGTGTCTGCAGAAGTTACCAAGAGTATTTTTGAGCGACTAATTATAGAATCTAGCGGCGTCTGAGCATAGAGGGATGCAGCAGTGCTGTGGTGTTGTCCGCTCACGACAGTGAGGTCTCGAACTTAAACCATCTGGTCAGCAGGGGGCAGTCAAGTGAAAGAAAAGTCCAATTTTCTGGGGGAAAAGCAACAGTTCGATATCACGATATTCTATTGTGATATTTTTGTCATGACTTTTCAAAATAAAAGTGTTTTTTTTATATGGACTGATCTATAGTTCACCCTAAAAAAGTATTAATGATGCCAAATGTGTCTGTAAATAAAAGTTTACAGTTTAAGTTATTGATATCAAGCTGCATGATATCGAATGTAGAGCCACATGTGGCCCAGGGGCCACAAGTTTGACACCCCTGTTTGTGTTAGTGTTGAATCCCTCAGGGCTAAAAAGACAATGTAAATGTTCTCCATTGGTATCGGAAGTTTTAATCGCCAACGTTTACTAACAAAGTTTCCCTTTAGCGACAACTGAGCAGAAGTTATGGACGGGCTTATATTTTAGCAGAAGTTCAGTCAGTGACATATTCCACTCCTCGAAAAACTTTGTGTTTTTTTCCACTTTTCTGCAAATCACGTGAAATTCCTCACAGAAAT
Organism: Solea senegalensis; assembly: GCF_019176455.1. Classification (NCBI taxonomy): domain Eukaryota; kingdom Metazoa; phylum Chordata; class Actinopteri; order Pleuronectiformes; family Soleidae; genus Solea; species Solea senegalensis. The sequence goes on along the minus strand of NC_058038.1, from coordinate 19,494,645 downwards.
AAACGTATAAATCTTTCATATGAGATGTTTCTATGAACTTATTTCATGTTTCATTAGTATTTAAGGCAAAGATTCCCTCGTGGAGGCGGAGAACCAGGTCAAAAACATACAGTATGCCGTGCTATTACCCTGCTGGGTTTTTAATGATGCGATGACACGATCCTGCTGTGCTTTAACTATAGACTGTATATAAACAGGATGTAGTCTTCTGAAGCCCGAGAAGTAGGACGGAAATAGCAGTTAGCCACCAGAGAGGGTGACACTGCCGGTTGTAAAAAGAAGTCTGTTGAAAAATGAGCTTCTACTTCTCACTCGATTAATTTTAGATCCCCTTCCATAGCGAATGATGTCGCCTTTGTAAATCATCGTCTAATTTAGAGGGAAAAAAGGACAATAAAGCACGACAGCAGTAAATATGTGACCCTCTGGTTCCTGCGCCGGTCAAATTGTAAATCTCACGGCTTAACAACGGCAGTTTGTTCTGCAGCCAGACGCTTATTTTATTACTCAATTTATCGCCTTTTACTATTTAGCTGCAATAATCATCATTTCATAATAAGAGTAAATACATTTTTTATTGATATTAGAATGGGATGTGCTGCTTTTGGTGCACCAGGTGTTTCTACACACGTCGTGTGTCATTAAGAAACAAATAAAAGCTTTGAGGTTTCCTGACGAACAGTTTACACATTCTAATGGTGAGGTCAATTATAGTATAAATGGATTAATACAAATCTGGTACAGCCCAGTCCATTCCACTGGATCCCAGCAGCCATTTCCCTCAAGCTTTTATTCCAGTGACAGACATGAAAAGATGACAAATGATTTAATGTTTGATTTCAGATCTCTCTGATTTTTAAGAGGCTGAGATGTCGGCTAATGTCTCTCTGACAAAAAATGTGTTTGTCGTAGTCGTGATTAACGGACGTTACCATTTTGTTAAAGCAAGAATACGTCGGTTCTTAAACAACAGGCTTCACTGGTCAAAACTCGTGAACATATTTTATTGTACTGTATCCCTTTAGCCTAGCCACCCTGAATATAGGCTAGGCTAAAGCCAAGGTAACATTAGAGTAATTCTAAGGCAGTGCTACGCAGTGCAAGGCTAATGCTAGACTCGTGGCTATTTTTAGGTAGTGGGACGCCGTGTTCCTCACTTTATTACAGCACAAACACAGCTCATCTGTATAACACTGCACACTGTGTGTGTGTGTGTGTGTGTGTGTGTGTGCGCGCCACTAGTGATGCAATAGGCTGCTGCATCCCTGACTACATTTTCCACACCAATCAATCACCGGTTCCTCTCTCTGCTTCTCTGTCCTGCAGTGGTGGAGGTGAAGAGCAGCCTCCCGTCGGGCATGCAGAGCCCAGTAGGAGCAGCAAGCGAACACAGAGGAGGTGGAGGAGGAGGAGAAGGTGGTGAGTATAGGGAGTCCTCCAAGAGTCCTTGAGTTTGGGGGGTCCTAAAAGTGGATCAGAGGCATGCCTCAGAGAGTTTAGGAGGTTCAAGAAAGCGTCACATAACTCAGATCTCCAGGAGTCTGGTCAAAGAATTATGTTGTACTTTGTCATATCGAGGTCCTGAAGAAGGAGTTCAGTCTTCAAAGGGAAACACGCACTACAGAGTCTGCTTCTGTTAAAAAAAGACAACACACACACAAACACACACAACATGGAGTCCTATAATTACCCTTCAGTGATGTCACTTAAGCCAGAGTTTGTTGTGGTTGTTGGCAGCTGGTTTTGAGGGGTGTGTGTGTGTGTGTGTGTTGTTGGTCACAATAACTGGACCGTAATAAGAAGAATGTATCATCCATTTGGATCTTGAACCATAAATAGTAACACAAATGTAAAGAGAGAAACTGCTGAAAGTGAACGGCTGATTCTGGCCTCGTCAGACGTGGTAAGAGTCAGACCGACGTCATTATCAGAAGAATGGTTGTGATATCTGTTGGGGCAACAACGATTATTCAATACATTGAATATTAATCAATGACTTAATGAAGTAATGAAAAGTGAATATTTTCTGGGTTTTTTGCTCCATAGAACAAAGAAATCAGTCAAACACTTTTATGGACCAAACCAATTGTTTGGTTGTTTGGAGAAAAGAATCAACAGATTAATCAATTATGAAAAGCCCTCATTTCTATATTGGTTTCAGATATGACTAATGACTGAAACAGTGGGCAGAATAGGTTGATGCCTTCTCAACAAATATTATTGTACATTTATTTATTTTGTACAATAAAGAAAATGTATAAACTCATGTGCTGTGACAGAATATGATGCAAGTTCACTACAGAAGAGACTCAAACCACTAACGCTTGAGTCGGCGTGATGAAGATTGACCTGTTTTGTCAGGTGGGGGTCCAGGGGAAGGCCCAGGAGGAGGAGGTGGAGGAGGTCCAGTGGACCTGCGGACAGAGCCCAGGGTGGTGTCTCTGTCCGGGGGTACAGCGGCGGTGGACACCGTCCTCAGAGAGCAGCAGCTCCAGCAGGAACTGGTTCTGCTCAAGCAGCAGCAGGAGCTGCAGAAACAGCTGCTGTTTGCCGAGTTCCAGAAGAAACACGAAGTGCTGACGAGGCAGCACGAGGTCCAGCTGCAGGAACACCTCAAGGTAGACATTCTGACATCCTGGGGTTTGCAAAAATGAACAGGAAGCTGAAAACTAAGAGTCATTCACTGAGTGTGTGTGTGTGTGTAAGCAACAACAGGAGCTGCTGGCAGCAAAGAGGCAGCAGGAGCTGGAACAGAAGAGAAAACTGGAGCAGCAGCGACACGAGGAGCAGGAGAAGCAGAGGCTGGAGCAGCAGCTGCTGCTGCTGAGGAACAAGGAGAAAGGCAAAGAGAGTAGGTTCACGCTCCTGATGCTGATGTCACTAATGAGCCATGCACATGTCCGCTCCGTGACTGCAAGCTTGTGTTTGTTTTCTTGGAAGGTGCCATTGCCAGTACTGAGGTGAAGCTGAAGCTCCAGGAGTTTCTTCTCAGTAAGAAAGAGCCTGGTCCTGGTGGACTCAACCATTCCTTCTCCCCAAAGGGCTGGTGAGGATTATGACAACTCCAGGCTAATTCATAGCATGATGTAAACACCATGAACACGTTCTCACAGCATGACTCGGGGTTCCTTAAAGGTCCAGTGTGTAAGATTTCCATTTGGCAGAAATGAAGTTACACAGTTATAACTACTGAACTCCTTTAGCATTAGAGCGATAACTGCAGGTTCTCTTACATGTTGGTAGGGAAGGCTGAGGTGAGAGCTGCACCAGCTGATGTTAGGGCTGACATTGATTCCAAATGAAGTTTGAATGAATTTACCGTGACCAGTAGTGCACTGCACCTTTAACTTCATGTTTTGCTCACAATATCAGGGTTTTCAAAGGTCCAAAACGTAGGAATTAGTGACATCTAATGGTGAAACTGCAGATTAAGTAAGACATGGAGGACTCCTGACAACGGGCTAAAGCTGTGAAACATCCATACAAGCATATTTATGGAGAATATATTTAATTACACTGGACATGTAACGTTTCTTTTCTTTGTGTTGTACTGTCGGTGAATCACAGCGCTGTAGCACTGGTCATGTGACTCACTGAGTAGGTCACCCTTCTTTTTTTAGGCGAATTTATAGTTTCCCCCTCTGCTGACATCAGCACGAGTGTCCGACAGGACAGTCGTTCCCACGGACGCGGCAGAGCGTGACCCACCTGAGGTTTATTGAACAGTCAAGCATAGGGGGCGCAATATTTGTTAAAGCCAGTTTAAAATATCTTTAGATAGATCTGCACACAGTAATAGTTTTAAATGAAAATAAGAATTATGATGTAAAAATCACAATTCCTGTCAAAATAATCACAATTAGATATTTATTAAAAATCCTTCCGTCCTAGTGTAGCATAGTAAGTTGTGATTCATTCGTCCAGAAATGGCCAATTTATATACTTAAAATTTATATCTGTCCACTTTTTTCAGCTGTTCCAGTAGATTACCTGGTAGTTTTCCTTTAGTACTTTTCAGAAATCAGTGAAAAAGAAACAAAAACACTTGTCATTATCACATGATGGAGATGAAGGCGTTCAAGTAAAAGAAAACCACCTTTAGTGCTGCACTCCATCACTTTTTAATGTGATGCTGTTTATACCAGCACACTCTCTGACTCTCTCCCTGTGTGTGTGTGTGTGTGTGTGTGTGTGTGTGCTGCAGGGGAGCCCAGCACTCCTCCCTGGAGCAGAGCTCTCCTCCGCAGAGTAACACCCCAGGAACTCCTCCCTCGTATAAACTGCCTCCGCTGCTGGGGAACTACGAGAGCAAAGATGATTTCCCACTCCGCAAGACGGGTAGGAGACACAGACTCTGTGTGTGTGTGTGTGTGTGTGTGTGTGTGTGTGTGTGTGTGTGTGTGTCTGTGTTTGCCCGCCGCCTTGCTGCGATGACTCACTCTGACTCACCAGTGAAGAGGTAGCCTAAATGCAGAGATAAAACACTCCCACACACACATATATCTACGTCACGGGGGTATTTATTTATTTATTTTGAGGAATTTCGAGGTAAAAAAGCTGAAATAATGCAGCATATCTCAGTGCAGTGATGTTTGCAATATCGACTCAAACTTATTTCACTTATTTCAGCTCCATGAATAAAAGAAGGAAGAATAGTTGATGATAAAGGTCACAGATGTTGTTGCAGTTTACTTTACAAGCAGATATCGTCTGAAACATAATCGAGGGTCAAAATATCTTCGCTTATTTCGTTATTTTTGCGGCGACTTGTGTCATTATTGATTTTAAACAGTATTTGAGTACTTGAGTTTCCTGTCGCTGTAACAGCAACGTTTTCAATTCAGGCCTCAGTGAAAGGGTTTGATTTGTCTCCATGGTAACCACACATTATCCTTCAGCTGACTCTTTTAGTTACACGTTGAATCCTCCTTCCTGTCAGCCTTGAGCATTTGCATCTACAGTGTATTTGTGCTACTTGTCTTTGTTTCGTGTTATTGGGTGAAATTGATTGAGGAGGAGCACATTTCACACTCACTGCTATTGAAAGGAGATGGAGGTGTGTTTGTGAGTGTGTCAGACAAGCGACGCACAAACTGGGATTTGGTGCGATCACATTGGACGTGTTCACGTCGTCAGAAACGAATCCACAGCTGAAGACAGTGTTGTGTGTGTGTGTGTGTGTGTAGTCAAGTCCGCTTGTTACACGCCGCAGTCACAAAGCGTCTTCCTTTCACACTGTCGTCCAAGTTCAGCAGGAGAAAACACTTTGTGTCGCCCCCTGCTGTTATGGAGACGCTCACGCGTCACAACAGCCCATCATTAGGTCTTATTTAGCAGCACTTATGCAAATGAGACCAACTGTTGTTATGTTTATTTACATCTGCTGCTGCTGTTCTCTGTCCTCTGTAATTAACCTGCTAAAATGAAAACATCCCTGTATTATTACTGTCTTTACCACAGAATTCATTCATTCATTCATTCATTCAGTCATTCATTCATTCATAGAGGAGACGTCACGACCATGACGTGGCTACGGCGACGTTAGAGCTAAAGTGTCCACCAAGCGTTTCAGAAGTCATTCAGCAGTTCATAGTTGGTTGAGTTAGATTGTTGCCCCCGTCCGCCTCTGCTCTGCTGGTGTATGCACACAAACACTCCCTCACTCAGGTCTGATAGTATTGCTTGACAGAGCCTGTTCTCAATCATGCAACTCATCGTACATGATTGTGGCAGAATAACGACAGTTGATCCTATAATTCCTCTCTCTCTCGTGGTCTCGTGGTCTCGTCCAGTCTCGGAGCCGAACCTGAAGGTGCGTTCGCGGTTGAAGCAGAAGGTGGCGGAGAGGCGGAGCTCCCCACTTCTCCGCAGGAAGGACGGCACAGTCATCAGCACCTTTAAGAAGAGAGCCATAGAGATATCAGGTGAACATGTAACACATGTGCAGCACATGTAAAAGAACACATACTTTTTACTGCGTTAGATTGTATCAATAACTCTGTGTGTGTGTGTGTGTGTGTGTGTGTGTTCCACCACCAGTGTCCTCTCTCTGTAATAGCGCTCCAGGTTCAGGTCCCAGCAGTCCCAACAGTTCCAACACAGCTATCGCCAACGGCAACACGGGATCAGTCCCCAACATTCAGACTGAGGTAAACACCGACACACGGACACACTGAGGCTGGTTTCCTTCGCTTCCTCGTGAATGCACACACAGCGCCAGCTCGCCCCCTACAGTTCACTGTGTGGTATAGGAGAAGTAAAGCCAGTTTAGTAGCAGAAAGTAGAGAGATGTTTAACATGCATCAGATCAAAGATGAGTAACTGAACCAGAATTTAGAGTCATAAAGGGACTGAGTGGTAGTTTCCGCTGGGGTTTGGATGTGGTGGTATAAAGAAAGTCTGCAATACTGTGTACATACATGGTCATTTATCTCACAGTGCTCTGAAGCTGTTTCTGGATTTTCAGTGTTTGCTGCACATGTTGTGTCCTTGTGATGAGTTTTCTATAAATAGTCAGTCACGCTTTCTCTTTTTTCTCTGCATTTAGTTGTGTCATCATATTGGCGAAGATGATGGCGTCTCCATTTTTGTGTCTTGTCTTTTATCTACAGTATACAGTAGTGAGGGATTGTTTTTCCCAATAACACTGACAAGTGTGATATTCTCAATGTCCTGTGTGCGTTTGGACATCTGCTGAACATTTTTGACCCTTCGTTATTTCCTGTTGTTAAAAGAAAAGTAAAGACGGCACATTAGAGTAGGTGCTAATCATTTGACTTGATCTCAAACCATTTAAAATAATAATTATTTAAAATAAGTGAAACTGATGTCTCTTTGCTGAGCGTCACGACTGTTTTAGTTTCAGTATTAGTTGTTATTCAGGACTGAAAAACAACATTTACTTTCTTTTAATGAATGATTCTATGATATTTTCCCTGGTGTTCAATGTAGATTTCATGATTCAGGACTTTTTCGGGGAGATTTACGTACGATGTGTTGGAAATATTATGTTTAGAGTGTTATTTCATTGTTTATGAAGATAGAATCTAAATAATATTGTCTGTGACAGAATAGTTAGTTAAAATGATTTCTATTGTGAATCGGATCATGTAACTACTTCACACATTGACATACACGCACAAATCTGCCAAAAGTTCAAAATTAAGTTCATGAATAAATGCAGAAATAAATAAATACATACAAACATGAATAAATTAAAAGATAAATACAGCGTGGTGATGTTATAGCAAATTGGAACATTTATTTATTTATTTTTTAATTAATTTAACTGAAGTCACTGCAGGAGTGAAGTCTGCGGAACAGCTGTGGTCACATGGGCATGAAATACAAAGAGATTCTTTTAGTAAATGTTAAAAACAACAGTTGCCATGGTAACCTGTTTGAGTTTTATGTGTATCCATCACGCCACCTTTTTAGTTATTACTAAGAATCCACCCGGAACTGACCGCTCTGTCCTTTCTGTGTGTGTGTGTGTGTGTGTGTGTGTGTCTGCAGCTGAGATCTCTCCATCAAACACTGGGGGCTGATGGGACATTGAGTCCACTGAGTCTCTATACCTCGCCTTCCCTGCCAAACATTTCCCTGGGGCTCCCAGCGAACACACACATCACGGTGGGTCAACACACACACACACTCACACACACACACACACACACACACTCACACACACACACTCTGTGGCTTGGCATTGACACTCACAGAGCGGTTTGTATGTGTCAGTGTTCGTGCCCATTCCTGATGACTGAAGACCTGAGAGATTACAGAAATGAGCTGTTGTTGACTATGATTAGCAAGAAATAAAATCTACAAATGAAGCTGGACAAGCTCCTCTTTCTTAAATGGATGTGTTTGACCTGGAACTGCCTGTCTCCTGTTTCAGTCTGACTAAAACAGGACTCAAAATACACCTTTGTTTGACTGAAACTGTAATAAATCTGATTTCTCAAACTTGGACCGCCGTGCGCAGATATTGCACTCTGCTCTGGCTGCACAGTTCACACAGAAGAATAAGATAATAGCATATATAGCACACATATACATATATATTTATATGTATATATATATGTATGTATATATGTATATATCTTTATTTTTAAAGAATAAGTACTTAAATTATGGTACTGATATTATAACCTAAAATTAAAGAAAAGAATAACTACTCAAACAGAATATTAAATACAACTGCGTGTTCTATTTTTAGAAGAATAACTCTATTTATTTTGTAAAAATAAAAATGTAATGCCGCCTCGTGTAGCAGAAGCAAACACACTTTTTTTTTTACTGGAACAAGGCCAGTGGTTCAATTGACTGACATGTTTGGTAACCATGGTAACACCTCCCCTCCTTCTTTAGGCCACCCAGAAGCTGTCTTCCCAGCAAGAGGCCGAACGTCAAGCCATCCAATCGCTGCGAGGCGGTGGCGCACTCACGGGGAAGTTTCTGTCCACATCCTCTCTACCTGCAGGTAAAACTTTACCACGCAGTCCGTCGTCATTCTCTCACCTATTTCCTGTAATTACTTTGAAACTTCACTACATCATTTAGGGCTCGTTAATGTTTCTCTGCAGGGGTGGGACACGACGTGGAGTCATCGCCGACCAGCTCTCACTCTGCTCATTCCTCATTACTGCAACATGTTCTACTACTGGAGCAGGCCAGGCAACAGACTGCCATGCTCGCTGGTACACACACACACACAGTGGAAACAACCTAGCCTAACTCCGATCTATGCATTTATTTTCTTAAATATTAAATCACAACAAGTTGTTTTGGTCTGTTGATGGTTAGTGTTGATTTTATTTACTTGTACCAAATTGTCATTTATTGATCCGGCGGTTGACCTAATGCTATGCTACCGTCAGCGTTCACTTGTTGTCATAGCAACTGTAAACGTCCCGTGTTAGCAGAAAACAGGCAACGTGTATATCCGGCTATTAAATCTGACGTTTGCACCCTTTCAAAATAAAGTTTCCGGGTCCAAGCGTCCTTAAGTATGTCGCGCGCGACGTGCGGCTCATTATCTCACGTGTGCGACTTAGTAAAGCAACGTCATTATTGAAGAAGAATATTTGTTACACAGCTGGAGAATTGTTAACGGCTTCATAGTTTAAAAGGACTAAAATGACTGTATCGCACTGACGTTGGTGTCGTTACATTCTCTAGTTTGTGATATTGGAATCAGTATCGGACACAAAGAAGTGGTACTGTGCCATAGTTGCATTTTCTTTGTATCCTGAATACAGTGACAGTAAAGAACTCTTATCTTATGTGTGTTTTTACTATGGATACGTATTACACCAGAAACACCGATAATCTTAATCTGAAAACACTTTGAAATGAAAACAATGTTTTTTTTTGTTTTTTTTTTTCAGTCCCCATGTACAACCAGTCGCCGTTGGTTACGGCAGAGAGAGGCGTGTCCGGTGGCATGCGCACGGTCAACAAGTTGCCTCGCCATCGACCGCTGGCCCGTACCCAGAGTGCACCTCTGCCTCAGTCGCCGCAGGCCCTGCAGCAGCTGGTGGTTCAGCAGCAGCATCAGCACTTCCTGGAGAAACACTACAAGGTGTCACGTGTTCTCTCACACTCACGCAAACGCAAACGCAAACACAAACACAAACGCAAACGCAAACGCAAACACAAATACAAACGCAAACACAAGTTCTCCTGCTAGCATTTCCGTCTATGTGTGTAGATGTTGTCGAAGGGGGCTGAACTTCCCAGGCCGCCACCCACCCACCCAGAGGAGACAGAGGAGGAGCTAACAGAGACCAATGACATGCAGGAGGATGACGGAGGGGTGGGGCCTCACAGGTGTGGCATTCCTGATATTCATCTTCATCTTTTCCTGTTCATGCACTTAATGTTAATCTTAATCTTAATCTTAATCTGTCCTAACCGTTGGAACCGTTAAGGCTTCAGAAGGACGGGTCCGACGACAGCACGCACTCCTCCGAGCGACTCGGCGTGTACTTAAAGGGAGAGGAGGAGCACGGGGGCATGCAGGTGAAAGGGGAGAGCACGGAGAGCGAGCTGGACGAGGAGGAAGAGGACGAAGACGTCATCCACCTGGGGGAGGTCGATGAAGAGGAGAGAGGGACCTACTCACAGGTGTGTGGGAATATTGAATACTCCATGAATATGATGATGATGATGATGACACACGAGCGGCCACTGAAAAAATCCTGTGAGAGGTTACTTCAGATGTGTTTGTTACAGTCGAGAAATACTACACTGCGGCTGTATATGTACATATACAGTATGTATGTATATATACACACATATGTATATATATATATATATATATACATATATGTTGAGACATTTCTGTCTCAATCAAGACATAAAAAAGAATGACTCGATCGTGACAGTAATCGTTAGCTGCAGCTCTAGTTTCGTGTCTTAGAAGAGCAAAGAAACCAGAAACTATTCACATTACAGAGGCTGCAATCACAAAATTTTGATCAAAATAGTGGGTGGATAATTAGTTATTGATTACTAATCAATAAATCCTAACCACTGCCCTGCTGCAGCATTGTCCTCATTGTGTTGCTGCTGCATTTTAATGTGATTGTTAAAAAATCCTCGGAGGTTCCAGGTCAGTTTTAGGTTCTGCAGCGTCGTCCCACAAAGTGATGAGTCATGCACGTCTCCTCAGGCCCCTCCCCCCCGCTGTGTTTGCTGTGATGCAGATGTTACTCACATGTCTGACTCATCGCAGGGAGCAGTTTGGTCACTTCAGTTAAAAGCTAACGCCACTTCAGGTGTTTTTCACAGCAAATGAAATCAGCCAGGCCTCGGAGGACAAATCCTGTTCCACGGATCACGATCTGTGGCTCCTGTTGTTGTTGTTGTTGTTGTTGTGTTGTTCACGCCCATAGTCGTTGTTGTTTGTCAGTGTCGAAGGTGTTATCAATGTTATCAATATCAGAATATCAGACTTGCAACAATGACTCTGTCTCAGTCTGAGGTGTTTATCAGGAAAACGTGTGTGAGCGTCTCTCAATGATCAGCGTTTTTCTCTGACTCACAAAGTGCACGTGCAAAGTTTATACAGTAGATGTAAAAAGATGTAAAAATAAAACACAAACACTTTCCTCAAAAGAAGAAGAGAAGTTTCATTTACAGGGCAAATGTTACAGGTGGAACATAAACGTGCAGTTTCTGACAAAAAGGAAACAACGTTCCAACACAACTGAGATCTGGATTTCGTAAACACCAAGATTTTCTGTCATTTTATGGACCAAACGATTATGATAAAAATAATCTACAGATTAGGGCTGAGCAAGTAACGGCCTACTGCAAGAGGCACAATATTTCCTTTAAAGCCAAAGTGTGTCAAAACATAATTTTGATGAATTACTGTCTTGATCTATACACGTCTGTTATTCGACAGACTGAAGAGAACGTCTTTGTTTCTCACACATCTGCACAAATATCACATTTGTCAAATTAAAATGATAATACTGATGTCAAAAGGACCATTCTCTTTGATATCGCAATCATTCAAAATGTATTCAGAATGGTTCAGCCCTACTACAGATGTATCGATTATGAAAATCGTTTAGTTGTAGCCTCATCAGCCTCTTGTGAGTTGAAATCATCGGGCGAGAATCAATGCAATAAACTTAAGAAACGTCTTTAATTTTGGTTGAAGATGATGATTTTCATCAAAAGTGCAGCCTTTTAATTAATGACGCCAGTAGCTTTAGCCGTGTCAGTGGTGCAGGAAGACACTGTGTTTCCTGTTGTTTTTGGAGTTTATTGTGTGTATTTGTCACTAAATGTCACACAATTATGTTGCCAAAGCTCTGAAATTAGCTCTAAAATGCTAAAAAAACAAAAAAAACAGGGCGAACCAACAAGACACCGATTCCCATGATCCCACACTGCCTTTCCAACATCATTGAACCAGGACTTAGAGTATGTCATTGTTTTGGTCGCACAAGCAGCAGAAATATCATGTTGTGCATGTCGTTTTTTGACCCACTCATGGAAAAGTCACTTTTAAAATGTCACAAACATGTTTTATAAGGAATATGAAAATATGAAAACTTTTAATTTCAAATATTTTGAAGAATAACAACCCATGTGGTCATGTTTGACCCCACTTATGCATCAGAATAGAATATATACTTTATTAATCCCCTTAGGGAAATTATTCCTCTGCATTTGACCCATCCTAGAATCACCACACACACACACACGCACACACACACACACACACACACACACACACACACAGCCCCTCGTCAGTGTCCAGGTGATGCTTAGAGACTTGACGCTGCTCACGTACATCGCTGTGGACGTAGCAGTGACATCACCGACCGGTGACTCAGCCAGTGGACTCACTGCTGTGCGTGTCTGCGTGTGTGTGTGTGTGTGTGTGTGTGTGTGTGTGTGTGTCTTTATGTCCACCCACACATGGTGAGTCATGATCATCGCATCAGGGAGCACAGCAATGCTCGCTATATAGAGACGCTGCACATACACACACACACACACACAGGTGAAAAGAACAGGTTTAAATGTCAAGAAAATCAAGTTTTGTTTCGTATTTTTATGAATGATAGTTTGTGTGTGTGATGGAGAGCGACAGGAGACACACACACACACCACGCCACCACTGCAGTGAATGAACCGCTCACTGATTCATCATTCTGCTGTGAATACTAACTTTCCTCCTCCTCCTCCTCCTCCTCCTTCTTTCTCTTCCCCTTTCCCATCAGGCCTTGCAGCACTTGGGTGTATTTCAGTCCTCGATGTCACACAGACCTCTGGGAAGAGCACAGTCCTCCCCTGCAGCCACTGTCAATCCCATCAAACACCTTTTTACCACTGGTTAGTATTGTGTGTGTGTGTGTGTGTGTGTGTCACAAACCACACATCTGGTTTGTGATTGGATTTCGTTGACATCAGTGCCGTCAGTGCCCCTACTGTAAGCTTGGATGTTGTTGCCTAGCAACAGAGGCCTGACTCCGTGTTGGCTGATGGTTGGGATGAACTCGCTGAACCGACTGAAATAGCATGAATCGAAAAGCACAGTCGTGTACGACAGCGTTTCCTGCGCTGTAACGAGGGTTCGCGCGCATCGATCTGCGCGAAGAGCCGCGAAACTTTCCTTTTTAAAAACAGCATCGCTTTACCAGTCACGACAGGGAACTACGGTGGCCTTGTAAACACGCTCCCACTCCCTCGTCTTCACTTGTTTATCAGTGAGGTTCATGTGGGTGGAGGTGTTTGTGTCCATTTGTCATGTCAGCATTCACTTCAAAGTGACAAACTCGTGCTTGATTATACATTTATACAATCATACTTATGGAGAGTATATTCAGTTTTGGCCAATAAAACTTACTCAAGGTTACTCCCTTGACCTATTGTGTTAGACAGTGTACTGGCTTTAGCCAAACCCTTAACAACACTCTTTAAATCCATAGAAATCCATATTGACCTTTGTTTTTGTTCGTCAGTAGCCTTCAGTGTTACAGGAAGACACTTTTATTGTGTGTATTTGTCACTAAATGCACATGCACAAATGCTAAAATGCATCAAACCAGGCCTTATGTCACACAAGCAGCAGAAATATCATGTTGTGCATGTAGTAGGCCTCATGCACAGCACACAGGTGTCATTAATGAGACTCATATTCATAGGTATTTGCCATATTACTATATACAATGTGTAAAATTCAGTGGTAGAATTCAAGGTCCTGCACATCTGCCACGTAATGTGTTTCTCTTGTAGGTACTGGCATCTTGTGGACTTTTCCTGTCACTGCAAAAACATCACATTACTTTAGATTAGACCATAGAAGCTCATTTATCGCTGTGATGGAGTAAATGAAAGATGGGAATAATTCAAATAAGTATCATTTTATCATTTACATGTGAACGCTGTTGACCGAGGAGCTGACAGTGTGTGACGTGCAGGATATACTGTAACCTGTAATCTGTGCCGTATTGTAATAATATCATGATCTAGTGTACAACGTGCAGTATCCGGGCAGACAAACCTTCGTGCTTCGAGGTGACAGGTGCTAACCTGTGCAGCCTTTATTTGACCACACCTCCTCTGTTTTCATTGTTGTTGTTGTTGTTGATGATAATCACACGTGTCTGTCACTGACTGCAGGGCTTGTGTACGACAGTCTGATGTTGAAGCATCAGTGTGTGTGCGGCAATGCTCACATTCACCCAGAGCATGCTGGGAGAGTGCAGAGCATCTGGTCCAGACTGCAGGAGACGGGCCTGCTGAACCGCTGCGAGGTACTCACACACACACACACACACGCACACACGCACACACACTCACACGAGTCGTGCTGTTCTTCTGAGGACACTGCGGTGACTTGTATTTATTTGGACGGCCTAAACAAAGAGTGATCTCTAACTTCAAATCTTAGCCATGAACAGAAGTGAGCGTTTGCCTCATCAGGACCAGGTTTTGGTCTCCATGAGGATTACTGGTCCTGACAAGTTCAGTGTTTATGACGACATGAAAGAAAATCCTGTCACTTTGTCACTTTGTCCAAAGTCATTCTCACTCCCCAAAATACAAAGCGTTATGTATCCCAGCATGCACTGCTAACCTTCACCTCCCAGACACACTGAGTTTTTTGTCCAGTATTAACTGTTTAATTATATATGTATATATATGTGTATATATATATATGTGTGTATATATATACATATATACATACATATACATATATATATACATATACATGTACATATATACATACATATACATATATATATACATGTACATATACATATATATATACATATACGTATATGTACAGAGAACAATTAAATAATATTTAAAAAATGCTCTCTCTCCCTCCCTCTCCCTCCCTCTCTCTCCCTCCCTCTCTCTCTCTCTCTCTCTCTCTCTCTCTCTCCCTCTCCCTCCCTCTCTCTGTGTGTGTGTGTGTGTGTGAGCAGAGGATTCGTGGGCGTAAAGCGTCTCTGGACGAGATCCAGTCCGTTCATTCAGAATTCCACACTCTGCTGTATGGAACCAGCCCGCTCAATCGACACAAGCTGGACCACAAGAAGTTGCTGGGTAGGTGTCACCGCCTGTTACATAACGAGACAAAAATCATCTGTCAGTTGCTGTCTATAAATCTGCTCAACCAGTCGAACATTGAGAGTCTTTGGAGTGTGTGATTGATTGATCGGTGACTGATCACAATAATCCATCATCATTAACAGACCAGCAGCTTCATGTCTGCACAGTTTTACTGCAGCACTGATGTAAAGTTTACATCATTCCAGAATCCCACAGCTGCAGCTAATGATGAGTTTCATGATCAATAAATCTGCTCATTATTTTCTCTATTAATTGTTTAGCTGTTTCCGGTCCAACTTTGTACATAAAGCACTTTAAAACAACCACAGACAATGGACAAAAATGACTTTATTTGTTCTATGGAGCAAAGAAAGCAGAAAATATTCACATTTAAGAAGCGGGAACAATACTTTTACTCTTCCTGTTCGATGACAACAAAGGCTTTCTATTCTGTTCTGTTCCGTTCTATTCTTAAAACAAATCAAACCTAGTGATGAATGAATTAGTGAGTGAATAATTCAGAAAGGCAAAGTAATATATTTGATATAAATGGTAACTTTTACATAATTATTCTAATTAATATTAATTGTTCAGCCCTAGTCGACCATAATAAATACTGTTATTGATAATTGCACCAAACACACTGCTCTCTCTCTCTCTCTCTCTCTCTCTCACTTGAATGCATTCCTATGAAAAGATAATGTTAACAAATTAAATTCATTATCATTTCATATCCAGAATGTGACACTGACGACACCGTTGTCACTTCCTGTTTCAGGTCCAATCAGCCAGAAGATGTACGCTGTTCTTCCCTGTGGAGGAATCGGGGTGAGACTTCCTGTTCCTGTCTCTGTATAATATTATTATACATTATTCATTTGAGTTCAAGCCCCTGACTGAGGCGCTCTGTGCTGCCCCCTGCAGGTGGACAGTGACACCGTGTGGAACGAGATGCACTCGTCGGCGGCGGTCCGCATGGCGGTCGGCTCGGTCATCGAGCTGGCCTTCAGAGTGGCGGCGGGGGAGCTGAAGGTAACACACGCACACACACGCACACGCACGCACACACACCATACGTGTGGAAATAAAGTCGTCCTTGACTTGACCGTGTGTGACTTGTGTCTGTGCCAGAATGGCTTCGCTGTGGTGCGTCCACCGGGTCACCACGCTGAGGAATCCACCGCCATGTGAGTACAACCACAGCATTGTTCTCAGTTTAATATGCAAATCAATACAAACTCCATCGATTCTCATAGAAGCGGTCGTAAAAATCCATCATCTGTGATCATACGGTGTTGTTTATTTAGAAGTTAACGCTTATGTCGCTTATCTCTGTTTTTGAGTTTGAAGGTTTCACCTTTAACTACTGTCATTATAAGTCACTGAAGTCAGTGTGTCTCTGTGTTTCTGTGATTAGATCTAACGTTTAACGTCATCTCTGGCCAAACTTACAGTCCTGACATATTTTATATTTCCTGAAACGATTCCGTCTTTACGGGGAACTTTTTGAACAGCAGGAGATTGTTTACGTGCATCGTTATGTCCGGCATTAAATATGCACGGCCGGAACTTTGAATTGTTACCGTTCAAAAATATTTTCTAGTGTAAACTCTGCCTGGCACATTGATTTCAGGTGTTTTTGTTTTTAAATGATTTGCTTATCTTCACAAAAAACATCAATTTCATCCAGATTTCAGAGCTTTTATTCTGAAATTCTGATGCTGTCGTGTCAATTAACGGACGTATATTTGGTTTGAGAAATCAAACTAAAACACCTGCTGTTGTAATGGAGATAAATGTGTGTAAAATAACTCTCAAAGAAGAAGCAGCAGCTCTCAATATTGAAATGAGGCACAATAAGTGTGAACAGCACAGAAAGGGAAAATAGAGTTAGCATCACACACACACACACACACACACACACACACACACATTTAGTGAAACCAATGCTTTCACTAAATGTGTCTTTCTGTGTACAAGATTGGATTATTTAGAAGACGGTTAGTAGAAAGGAAATCAGTTTTATATTCAGCTGCTGAGAAACAAATTGGACCTCGCCGGTCTTTAAATAGTGATTTAGTCAATTAAATTTATTTTCACAATGAAACTAAATCATATTTTCTGTAATTAAACCAAGTGGACACTGCACAGGAAGTGACTGAGTATTGAGACAGACGTCAAACAGAGGACGACTGCAGGGTTACTGATCACAGATTCTGTCAATAATAGCTGAGGGAGGAAAGTGTCACAAACACACAAGAAAATAAAAGTGGATTACACTGAGAGGATAAACACTTCCTTGATTTTCAAACATAATATTGATTTTTATGACTTTTATCACATGTTCTGCTATTTATCTCACCTGTGTGAATAATTCCCCAATAAGACTTGAAATAAAGTCTTTTTTGAGTTTTGTACACTTCCTCACATTGTTGTGGTGATGACTAACAGGTTTGCACTCTTTTCTGTGTGTGTGTGTGTGTGTGTGTGTGTGTGTGTGTGTGTGTGTGTTCAGGGGCTTTTGTTTCTTTAACTCCGTCGCCATCACTGCCAAACTACTGCAGCAGAAACTGGGGGTGGGCAAGATCCTCATCATGGATTGGGTGAGTGCACACATTTTTTTTATCCAATCATACGAAGCCCAACCCTCGACCCGTCTTCAGCTCCCTGTGACTCATGGTGTTATTAGTTTGAATCGGATCATAATCCAGATTAGCACTCTAAATATGCCTGATTCTTTTCATCATGTGATTTATTTTTGAATCCCAGTTTGTACAACCTTAATCAAAATAGACAGGAGTCCTCTTTAGCCCACTGAGCATTAAGTAAATCAGTCCTGTAGTGTTTCCTTTTATACATAATTCTGCCAACAGAGCAGAAATCCTAACCTTCCAGATTGTCCTTGGAAGGCCTCGACCTCAGCCTGACATTAAAATCCTCTTGTTTTGTCCTAACTGTCCCTCCAGTGAGACAGAGCGAGCTTGTTTTTAGTGTTCGTCACTATACACAGATACATAAAACTATATTAATATATATATAATATTATATATAATGCCACGGTGACCTCTCACTGCAGGACATTCACCATGGCAACGGCACCCAGCAGGCCTTCTACAGTGACCCCAGCGTCCTCTACATCTCCCTCCATCGGTACGATAACGGAAACTTCTTTCCTGGCAGTGGAGCTCCTGAGGAGGTACACACACACACACACACACACACACGCGCACACACAAAAACACACACACACACACAAGTTGTATTTATATGTTGTTAATCATGGTCTGTTAGTTGTGCTGTGGAGGTGGTTATTGGACTTGAAATTGCCACCTAGCTTGTCAACATACAGTCCTAGTGATTTACTCTGAAGTGCCACGAGAGCGTAGTCTGTGTCATTCCAGTCGTTCATTATGATTTATAAATATTTAATTTCTCTTTAGAATTAAATGAGTTTCTTACCAAAATGTAAAGTAATGTGGTTTTATTTGACTCATTTAAAGAGTTTAGAATATAAATAACAATTATTGCAATAATAGGATGAATTGAAATTTGTCTCAGGTAGTTGTGGCATGATATAAAACATTTATTTATTTATTTATTTATTTGTTTGTTTGTTTATTTATTTATTTATTTATTTATTTATTTGTTTATTTGTTTGTATCCAGTCTTAAACAGCATACACAATCATAAATGTTCACATGGATAAAAACAGCTGCCACACTCTCTGTGTGTCTCTGCAGGTTGGATCAGGTGCTGGTGTTGGTTTTAATGTAAACATAGCATGGACTGGAGGAGTGGAGCCCCCTATGGGTGATGTGGAGTACTTGACTGCCTTCAGGTAAACGTGCTTCCTCGCCGTCTCCATCTCCTCCTCCTCTTCTTCTTCTTCTTCTTCTTCTTCCTGTTGAGCACATGTTTTAAAATGTCTGCTGTGTGTGTGTGTGTGTGTGTAGGAGCGTGGTGATGCCCATCGCTCAGCAGTTCAGCCCAGATGTGGTTCTGGTGTCTGCAGGCTTTGATGCAGTCGAGGGTCATCAGTCTCCTCTAGGAGGTTACAATGTTTCCGCCAAGTGTGAGTACCAAACTAGTTACCATGGTGACCAGACCAGACCAGGGCAGGCGTTTGGCTTCTGTCTGATTGACAGGATTGCAGAAATCATTGTTTTTGTTAACTGTTGCTGTGTGTGTGTGTGTGTGTGTGTGTGTGTTGGCAGGTTTTGGTCAGCTGACGCAGCTGCTGATGGGTCTTGCCGGTGGGCGGGTCGTCATGGCGCTGGAGGGCGGTCATGAACTCACCGCCATCTGTGACGCGTCAGAGGCCTGTGTGTCTGCGCTTCTTGGAGACATGGTGAGACACAGAGTCAGTTATTCATGTTTTCATTTCACATGAGCACAGTGTAGATCTAACTTCTGTAGAGTGAACTTTTGTTTTCACCGTTTCAATTATACGTGTTTTTGTCTTTCTCCCTCTGTTGTTGTTTTCTTGCTTTTCTCTTTTATATTTATTTTTTGGGGATTTTCTGTCACGTTTTTCTTGTTTTTCATTGTTAACTTGTGCTTTTAAAGACGATATATAAATTTTATTTTATTTATTACATGTTACAAATAATAACTGTATTTCTTTACATTGTTTTTTCATTCATTTATTTTCTTCCAGACTTAACACAGAGCAGAAGACAGGATGTGTTAGCTTAGCCTAGCTTAGCATAGCTATATAGGAGGACAGGGTCAACTTAGCTCACTAATATAAACTTTGCATAAAAGAATTATTAAGTGTTTTATTTTAAGAATGCTGGGTGCCATGACCTTTCACAGAACACCCCACAGAGTTTTGTGTTACAGTGAGGTTGCCAGGTTTGTTCATAGTATCATAACTTCTGTTTCATGTTGTCATCTAGCGTAAACAAAATGGTTTCACCAGTCAACACTTATTCCTAATTCAGCTGACTCTTTATTCACAGTTGGTAACTCCTAATCTCCTTAATAATAAGTTGGTCATGTGACCTGACACCAGCACATTCACAGCACTGCCATGATTTACGATAATTATACTTATTATTGTGTGTGGTGGTGTTTAAATACATTAGCACACAGTTTAAATGGCCACATTCCATAAACAGTGTCCGCCATCTTTGCTAACAGTTACGCTAACAGTGTCACTGGTAGCCACGTAACAAAGAAAAGAATGAAGACATTTCTTGACTCAGGGGAAACTGAGGTTGGGAAGCACAATTCTTCAAAAATACTAGTAACACAAAGCTAAATGCAAATCAGTTAAGTATTCCTGTACAGAATTCTTGTACAGTATTCCTGTTCAGTATTCTTGTACAGTATTCCTTTGCAGTATTCCTTTACAGTATTCCTGTACAGTATTCCTTTGCAGTATTCCTGTACAGTATTCCTTTACAGCATTACTGTACAGTATTCCTTTGCAGTATTCCTGTACAGTATTCCTTTGCATTATTCCTTTACAGTATTCCTGTACAGTATTCATTTGCAGTACTCCTGTACAGTATTCCTGTACAGTATTCCTTTGCAGTATTCCTTTACAGTATTCCTATACAGTATTCTTGTACAGTATTCCTTTGCAGTATTCCTGTACAGTATTCCTTTACAGTATTCTTGTACAGTATTCCTTTGCAGTATTCCTTTACAGTATTCTTTTGCAGTATTCATGTACAGTATTCCTGTACAGTATTCCTTTGCAGTATTCCCTTACAGTATTCCTGTACAGTATTCCTGTACATTGTAGTATTCCTGTAGTATTCCTGTACAGTATTCCTTTGCAGTATTCTCTTACAGTATTCCTTTGCAGTATTCCCTTACAGTATTCCTGTACAGTATTCCTGTGCAGTATTCCTGTACAGTATTCCCTTACAGTATTCCTGTGCAGTATTCCTGTAAAGTATTCCTGTAAAGTATTCCTTGACAAAAAAGCAACAACGCCACAAGCCGCTGTTTTTAATCAGGGTTTGTTTGTTTGTTTGTTTGTTTGTGATAATTCCATGTTTACGTGTCAGTGAGCGCTCACACTCTCTGTCTCTCTCAGTGTGACTCAACTTATCAGTGGCCTCAGGAGAAACCATGTCCAAAAGCCTGTGCCTCTCTGGAGAAAGTAATAGAGATCCAGAGTAAGAAGCTCACACACACACACACACTCACACACACACACACACACACACACACACATTGATACATAGAGGAAAAGCTGCAGCACATCTTCATTCCCAATCCCTGTCTCTCTCTGTCTCTGTCTGTCTCTGTGTCTCTGTTGTCCTGCAGGCAAACACTGGCCTTGTCTTCAGTCTTTGTCTCAGACGAGTGGCCACTCGCTCCTGGACGGCCCCCTCAGCGCTCAGGGCCAGTCGGAGAAGGACGAGGCAGAGACGGTCAGCGCCATGGCCTCCCTGAGTGTGGATGTAGAGCAGCCGGGGTCTGTACCTGGCAGCTCAGAAACCAGCAGGTATACATGAGAGTCCAAGCTGGTTATTAAAACACACAGACAGGTTCCAGGTGTAGTGCATAAACACTAAAAGGCCCTAACACTGACACTTAAGGTATAAATGACATTCATTTTAGTCAAGCGCATCGTTAGCTTTTGTTACACAGTGATTAACATGAGGGTTTATGGAAGTGACTGATTTTCCCACTTATCCCCCGTCTGTTCAGCGCAGATGTTTCACTAACCTCACGTCTCTTATTTGGTTTAATTTAACATGTGTGAATCTGAACAGGTTTTGTCTCTTTTAAATAAGATTATAGGGGAGACACTTTTTTAAGATTTGTCTTTGAAGATGCTCAGTTGACAAAACTTGATGGACGAGATTAAATTAAAGATATTATAGATGAATGCAACATCTGAGCTTTTAGAAGGAGGATACAATTTATGGCAGGTGAGAAAATCAGCAGGAAATAACAGTCGTTGCTTCCTGTTTTAATTCTGAGCTTGTGCAAATAATAGATACTCGTGTCGAAACATTAGGGGCCCTAACACTCACCCTTGAGGTACACCATTGTGTATTTTATATGCAAGAAAGTGCACTTTTATCTCTGAAGTGTCAAAACTGTGACTGAAATGGTAACCTTTTCTTATTCATGGCATAACGTAGTAAACTGCATCATTTATAATGGGCTAACATTAGCCACCAAATGCTACAGGTTCTTCCAGCCATATTAAATAGCCCGATTGTGCATGTTGTTGCCAATTAATTCAACTTTAAAGATTTTTTAACACAGTCTCAATTTAATCTTAAATTGTATTATTATTGTTTTGGCAAAGCAATTTTAATTTGAACGTACGGCCCACAGGTCCGCAGAGGAGCCCATGGAAGAAGAGCCTGTCTTGTAGGAGGAGCCTAAACAGGAAGCACACAAAAAAAACTCCACATTCACCTCCTTCTAGCACCTCCTCTTCCTCTTCCTTTTCTTATTCCTCTACGGAACTTGTGTGCGACGTACACACATGCGGAATTGTGCCAATCGAGGAGAACTCCCGATTGGCCGAGGAGAACATTACGGAGGCAAGAGAGGGCGGGGCTGTCGACAGCTTGGCACATGTCTCTTTTGTGTGGCGGTCCATCAGCCCCGGGAGGAGCAGACGACTTGTTAGCATCTCCATGGAAACCAGAGGAGGGGAGTGTCAGCGAGGACACACACTTTGTAAACTCTGAACTTTTACTACCTGTACACAGCACCACTGAATCTCTCCCCTCCGCCCCCTTCAATCATTCTTCTGTCTTTATATGTAGTCCCACCTCCTCTCTTTCCACTGAGGGACTGTGATGACTGTGGAGAAGCTGCAACAACATGTCGGACTGCAGGCGGACGACTTGTCCTCTTGTGTGTCTGCTGGAGCGCCGGAGAGAGAGAGAGAGAGAGAGAGAGAGCGAGAGAGCGAGACGGACAAACAGTGACCGCGACTCAGTGGACGAAACGTCCTGTTTTTAAACGAGCACAGGAGGAGGAGGAACTAGGTGCCTTTTTTTAAATCCACAGAAAAAAAAACAAAACACAAAACCATTAAATCAGAAACCACAGAGCACCGTCACCACCACCACCGCCACCACCGCCGCAGCACCTCAGCAAACCAACCAGCAATCAAGACTGAAGAAACACACTGACACACACACAATCAGCTGTCGTTTCAGTCGCTTCATTTTGGAGTCTTTGTTTCTTCATCTGGATGCCTTAAGTTGTTCTTATCTCACTATTAAGCAACCTTGAGAGAGACGGGGGAAAAAAGAAACATGAGCTATTACTCAGAAATGTATTAAAACTGCTAAGAATTGTATTTTATCCGATATGTCTCATGTCAGCTATTCCCAACAGACTGTTGTTGTTTTGAAGGAAGGAAAAGCCTCTGAAGCCATCATCACACACTAGAAACGTCCGGTAAAATCTCGCTTGAATGTTCGTCCTCACGCCGACAGAAATATTCAATCAGACCTTTTTACGGAATCTGGTGAACGTGTCTCAGGATCAGCTCGATTTTAGCAGTATTCAGTGTTTCACGCACGTTTTGAACTCCATCACAGCAGCAGACCGCCGCCACCGCTCTATCAGTCCCGCTCGCTCGTGTTGCTCGGGAGTCATGTGACCTGAGCCCTTCCTCCGTGAAAGGAGGTGTGGCTTTCAAACACCGCGACGACCCCCATAAATTGTAATATTACCTGTTTGATGTAAATACTGTCCTGTCCTGTGTCACAGCAGACTCGGTGTGGTCACTTTTCTATATCTGTACATACGTATGTGTATAAATAACAAAATACTTTCTCTTTTCTTTTTTTATACAAAAATAACACACACACACACACACATATACACACATACACACAACCGTACTTAAATATATTTATGTAAAGTGTTTTAATCCAATGAGATTGGATTTATGGATATATTCTTTGTTGATGTTGGAGAGGTTTCCGCTGTTGTGACAGGAAGTAAGCACTGACGTCATCGGATCGCCGCCGTGTCTTTGTTTGTTTGTTTGTTTGTTTGTTTGTGTTACAGATGCCGTGGACATGTTGTCATGTTGCTGGTGGTGTTGGTTGATGATGATGATGATGTTGTTGTTGGAGGTGAACAAACCAGTTCCTCAGAACAGAACCAGACAGGCAGCACAGCAGCGTCTGCACAAAAGGTCAAGATAGGTTGGTCCAGTTTTGTTCTTAGTCCAGTGGGGATTAAAGCGAGTGATTTTCCTCAGCCCTGCAGCCGCTCATGTACCACAGTTCCGGTTTGGTCACAACTGAACCGACTGAGAAACTTGGAAGTTGTCAGTCATCTTATGGCCCCGCCCCGCCTCGCCTCGGTTTAAGTTGCATCTCCACTACAAAAAAAAGTACCTTCTCAATATTGTTGGAGATTAACGCACATTTGCAGGATTGTTAAGTCTTTTTAACTGATCTACAGTTCGGCATTGTTCGGCTTGGTTCTTGTGTCGGACGTCTCTTCCTGTGACGGCAGTCTGACGACACACGTCACACATGGTATCACCTCAGGTTGCTATGCTGGTGGAAACACAACTTAACCGTGCCAAGGCGAGGCGAGTAGAGCCGGTGGAAACGCGGCATTAGTGACTTTTTAGTAGCTACACTCATTTTAAAAATCTTATTTCACCTCCCCCAAAGATGGCACTGGCAGCCCTGCAGAGAAGAGTCACTTGTCAGTGAACGGTGAACCAAAAACAGGAAGACACTTTCTCTGGGAGTTGTTTGCGACCAAAAACAAACTTCTTTTTTTAATTTTTTTTTTATTATCCTTTATCTTAGTCCTCAGTAACTCTTTTCTCATTATGAATTGAGAAAGTCGTGATGTGACGGCGTCCGAGCTCCAGATTCCTTTTTGTTTTTAAGAGGATTTAATATTTTTCTGCTTGGCTCAGCTTTTTGTCAGAAATGTGTCGTCTCACTTTTCCCTCCAAAAAAGAAAAAACTGACAAATCATCAGACGCTTCTCCCCGGTGCGCGCTCAGCCTCGCACTCGACAGCAACACTGACGACGTGTAAAAGTCTGGAAGCTACTTGTCCTCCAGGGACCGTCTGCAACCGTGTGGGATGCACAGTTTATTTGTGTTTTTCTGTCTAACAGAGGATTTTAAAAAGTGCAGCATCAGTGGAGGAGAATGCCATGTGAGACGTGTCTTATGTCCACAGTGACACTGCTACCTCTGAGTCTCATCTGTTCACAGCAATACAAACACTGCTAAGACCCTGTTGCCAGGAACAGAGAGGGAGACGGAGAGACCACAATGTCCCATCTTCAGCGTAGCCATAGTAACAACAATAACAACAACAACAACAGCACAGCTTACATTATGTGTGCAGCTCCTTTTATAGCGTTCACTTAAGTTTATTGTCAGTCAGGTGAAATGAAGAGATGGTGTAGATCCATCAGCAGATTTATGGATTTATCCATCTGTGTGTCAGTGTAGTGTGTTTGGACCAGAGCTGCAAGGATTATTAATCGATTGCTAAATGAATCGTCATTTATTTTGATCATTGATAAATTGGATTTTTCCGCTTCTTAAATGTGAATATTGTCTGGTTTCTTTGCTCCATCTAACAAAGAAATCATTAAAACCGAATCATTTTGGTTTGTGGACAAAACAAGACATTTGACAACATCATCATTTCCACATTTGTCAAAACACCGGTCAACATTTTTCAACCGCAATGTGATAGCTTTACTGTTGCTACCACACACACACCAAGGACTGTGGACTGCACACTCATGGGTTTAACGTTAGCCTCGTACCTTTACCCTAATTCTAACCCCAACAGCTGCCTCACACGTGCGCAACATTGGAGACATTGTCCCTGTTTTTGTTGGGGTTTTGTCGTCAGACAAAATCCACCCAACATGACGTCATCGTCACTTTAACAAAAGTAGCAACTCTTGCTACCATGTTAGCTAGGACACCAGCAGAGCTGCTGCTCTGCTGCAAAGGCGATCCTAGACTCTGCGGGGGCCCCCAGGGAAAGAAGCTAAGTGTGGCCCACACTTCTTCTCATTGCACTCCAGCAGGCATCAGTAGTTACTGTCACTCACAGGTCACATGTGGCTCATGCTGGTTAGCGTGTTTGGAGAGGTGAGACATTGTCTCACTGATCCTCCCAACATTAAGCGGGTTTTGATGTAGCGGTGGTGAGCCGCATGTTTTCTTCAGGGCCCCCGAGCATTTGCCTGGTGTGCCTGTTCTACCGGTATCTTCTGATAGCTACCTCCAGCGTCAGGCCCAACGACCATCAAGTGTTAAAGTGACGTGTAAAGTCCACCTTAACAGTGGAGGTGAACTGAATGTCTGAAAACTGGCAACAGCCAATCAAAACATGTCCTACAAATATCACAACACAGGCACTAGCCAATCAAATCTTAAACTCAAAGAGTGCAGCGTTGTGGCAGTGCTAACTTTTAGCAACCGCCTGTAGGACCAAGCATCAGGCTCTGCCCACCATCAAGCATTCAAACGCGCTCACCGTCCGTAACCTCAGCCTTAAAATCAAGTCCTGTCGTCAAAAAGCCACTTTAAGTTGCGACCTCTGCGAAAATGTCCTCACAATGTCAACATGTCCTCACTACGTTGGTGTAGATTCAGATTTTGTCCTCACAACCTAAACGACAAACCCACGCAAACACACACACACACACACACACAGACTATTTTGCTACATAATACTGTATATTTCTTGCTCTGTTTGATACTGTGGTGTAACTGTAGTGTCCTGCTGTGATTGGTTGGGTGGGGGTGGGGCGTATATTTGGACTCCTGTGGCCAGAGGAGGTTCAGTATCAGCGTGACTGGCTTCTCTCTGTTTTTACCTCCTTCTGTTTCTCTCTCTCTCTCTCTCTCTCTCTCTGTGTGTGTGACCCCGTCGCTCGAACCGTTGAACCGGTGTTTGTCATCGTCGTCGTCGTGGTGACCGATCACACAAAGCACATTCCTGATTACGTCCCCCGCTGTCATTTTATCTGCAGACTCTTTCCTGTTGCGACGATACGTGTTTGGTTGTTTCTGACTCACATGTATATAGAAGTGCATATTTGTGCGTACACATGTGCAATACACGCTATTCGAGCAATCTATTACTGTGACTATTACTGATGATTATTACTTTCAGCCTCTTCCTCTTCCTCCTCATTCTCATTTCCTGTCGTGTTACAAGAGCTTAAAAAGGGAACGTGACTCTTGCGATTCTTTACACTCAGTTTTATTTCAGGGTTTGTGGACATTTTGATGAAGCCCCTCCCCCCTCCCCCCTTTTTTTATTAGTCTCACTGTAATGTTGTGACGTTGATCCTTATTTTGTTTATTTGTTGTTGATTTTTCTTCTCTTTTTTTTTAAGTGGGCCTGTTGTTAAACTTGTCTGGAAACTCAATAAAGCAATTCACTGACTGTGTCATTTGCCGATAACAAACGGATGTCCTGTTTCACACAAGCGGTGACGATTTTACTGATCCACTGTGTAACAATTAGTGACATCTAGTGGTGAGACTGCAAAGTGCAACAAACGGAGGAGGGAGACACTCGCCGCTATTTTCCTCCTCTCTCTCTGCTGTTTGCGTCTTTACACATAAACAACATCAAGAACGGCTGACATTTGAAAAGGAATATTTAAACCTAAATTATCCAATTTATTTTCATAATAAATCGACATCAAACCAGGACTTTCCAGGACCAATTCCATCAAATTCAAGGACCGAATGTGCGGACACAGTTTAAGATGAGAGGGCAACTCACTCTCTGCATCAGGACAAGTGATTGTCCCTGCGATGTTGAAATGTTCATTTCCCAGGCATCACGGCGTCATTTGCTCTCTCTTGCTTAACTTTACTCGCTCGTTGTTCGGCACGGAATCTCACGTCAACAGCGGAGAGCGAGACAGACGGTGGACAGTGTCCACAACAACGCTAGTAATTATGACAAGATCTCCTTCACAAGGGTGACCTGGCCAAGAAAGGCAGCATAAGAAACAGTGAGATAACGCTTTACAAAACAAACAGTGAAATTGAAAATGATAAAAGTGCAGCGAGATGGACAAATAAAGTGCAGGAGTTATGTTTGCAGTAACAGTTTAAGAACACAGGCACTGTCTTTTAAGAGAGAGCGGAAAGCTGAAATAAAAGTTTCACAAGCAACTTAAGTTCAGTTTGGAGCGTATTCCACATGATGATGACGATAGTTTCGTCATCATCATCAAGGTTTCGACCTTGGTCAGTATCTCAGCTCAACTGTAACAGTGTAAATGTAGTTTTTAAAAAAAGATGAATTCATTAAACTGAGATTTAGCATGATTTTTTAAATTATTTATTATAAAATAGAATTTTCATTTTTACATGTCAATTAGCTCAAAAAGTCTTATATACAAAGTTCCTGATTCTTCACAATGATGATGTTAACAGAGCGTGCACTGATGACATCACACTGGTCTCAACTCTCCGGTGAGTAAATCTTGATGAGGTGCTGCAGTTCAGTGGGATACCCAGTGACCGGGCAGTGGCGGTTGGCTTTGATGTACACGTAGACGCAGCGGTAACAGAAGACGAAGCCCGACGTGGACAGCACCGTCGCGTTAGTGCACGGCCTCCGACACAGATAACAGCTCCTGTTGTCAGAGCCCGGCTCCGCCTCTTTGTCTCCGCAGCCGCCACCGTCCTCCTGCAGGTGGAGGGGAGGCGGAGGAGCGGGCAGCGAGGTGAGGCTCTTCATGGTGCTCTGGTTGTCGGAGGAGTACCACCAGTCCAGAAACTGCAGGAAGAAGACGCCCAGGGAGAGGGAGGACGAGAGAGAGACGGCCACGCCCCTCGCTGCTTGTGACATCAACCACCAGGCTCTCTGTGGCAGACTGCAAACAGAGCAACAGTCACATGTTGTTAGGTGGATTTAACACTGACTGTGTTTTACATTAGATTCACCAGTTGATGATAGAAACACGGCCTTACTTTACTGAGTTGACTGATGCTCAGTTTTGAACCTTGTCAGTTAAAAACCTCCACTAAAGTCACACCACTCGACTTTCAAAGTTTAATCTGGACGTGAATTCATAGTAAGAGTTGTTAATTGTTTGCTGCAGATTCATTTAAAAGGGAGGAATTGTCTTTAGCATCATAAGACAGGGCTTTGTAAGTGTTTCTACCTGAAACAACACAGAAGGACAGAGGGACAAAGACACAGACTGTGAATGTGATGTTACTGAAATGTACCTCTTGTCAAGGAGGTCGACAGTGTTACTGCTCTTCAGCTCCATGTCTCTGATATCTTGGGCGTTAAGTCGTGCCAGTCTCACCCTGGCGAGCCACAGCAGAGGACTATGGGTCTTGGCGACCCCAAAGACATAGAGCAGCTGCTGGCAGAAGATCCAGGCCTGCCAGACTGTGCTGACATAAGGGTACGCTGCCACAGCTGCTCTGTACAGCCTCTGACCCCTGCTGCGTGCCAACTGGATGGAGAAGTCCTCCTCGTCCCTCTGCTTTGCCAGCGTCGCTTCCAGCTTTGCCCGCAGGTACGGCACCACGCACAGAAGCAGGAGGGATCGCCAGTGTGACTTCCTGTGCAGCCCCAGGCGGAGAGGAACCCCCCGTCCTCCAGAAACTCTTTTCAGGCCGTAGAAGTTCTCGGAGAAGGAGGCGCTACAGTGAGACAGGAAGTGGTTCTGGAGGACGAGGTCCAGCAGCAGGTACAGTTCATCAAAGCGGCGCCACAGCAAACCAAAACACGACGGGTTGGACTCTGCCAGAACCTAAAGGTATAAAACACATTGGGTTTGATAAGATTAGGCCGTCAAACAGTAATGACTGAGTGTTTGCAGGTGGAGTGAACACAAACCTTGACGGCGTGTTTCAGTGCAGGTTTGAGCGCCTCCATCAGAGACTCCTGTGCCAGCACCTCAAACACTGACGGCTGCTCGTTCACAGCAGTGGAGGTCAGGTGAGCTCCGGCCTGCGCCATGACGGCTGCACAGGAGGATCGTTCATGATAACACGGCGAAAAACAGGCAAGTTCAAATCAAAGATCTAACATTCGAACCATTTTATCCTTGTCATTTGTTTCGGACCAAACTTTAAACAAACCTTTCACAGAGGAATACTATTTTAAGCATGTGATTAAAAATTACGACTAATTATTGAACTACTGCAATTAAGAAAACTCAAAAATAAATCACACTGCTGCTTGGTTACAGTTATCAGAAAAGACACTTAATAGCCATCTGAGTGTTTTTGACACGTCCAGCCCTATTTGAAATAGTATCTGTAAACATACTTTATTATTCATGTATGCCTGTGCAATATGACAGTAAATAAATGTAAGAAAACGTACTAAATCACTTAATTATGGTTTTATTTGTGGACAGAAGACAAACACTTGTTTAACAGTGAAACGTTTCATCCATCTGATAAAATCAAAGTGATTATATGCTTTAATTCAAGGTATGTTTGTGCTTATACGTTGGACACGAGTATATATATTGCTATAATATATGAACAGAACAGACAATTACACAGACAATCAGAGGTCTTCTGTCCAAAATGAACAGCATGAATGGACTCCACTGTGACTGTGAGGAGAGCAAGTGTCCGTGAGTATAGCGACACGGTTAAAGTCCACTTGAGGTTAAAGGATATTACAAGTCAGCGATAAACATATATATAAGTTCAGTTAAATACAGATAAATAAATAATCATTAACAGAAGGTTACTCAAACTCAAAAGGTTTGTATCTGTACCTGTTAGCTGTGCTAGCTGTGCTAGCTGTTAGCTGTAAGTTAGCGGAAGTCCGCTGTGTTTCTTCCGGCTCCGTCAGAAGCACACGTTCACGGACAGTTACTCTGACAACGGTGACAAAGACGCCGTTTATTCGTCATTTTCCTCCTGTTGCTCGGATACTTTTAACAAGAAACGCGCAGTTTGTCCATATGTCAGTGTACAGCAACACACTCTTCTTCTAATGATAGCTTCTGTACTGGAAGGTGCAATGCTGCCCTCTACAGGCTGGAGCCTTATATCAGAACTGCAAAAACTGGCAAGTTAATGATTATTGTCAATATTGAAAATGTAATTTTAAGGGGAAACATGACCACATTCATTTAATTGTCTATACAGTAAATACAGAGGCTATAAGAATGTGTAATATAGAGTGTCTTATATCTTTTTTCTTTTATCTGAGCAAAAATTACTCGTGATTTTGTGAAATTTGGAAATACTTCACAGTTCACTTAGCTCGTAAAGAAAAGAAAAACGGTCTGTTTTGTGACTTCTGCACAATTATACCAACTTTACATCACGACTAAAAATGCGAGTTCCTGGGGGAAAACGCTCCCCTTTCTTTTACATCTGGACTCAGAGAGTGAGTAGTATCATGCATAATATCATAGTATCATAGAGTCACATTTACCAGTATATAATATGTACAGGTACGTAACAACAACAGTTATTTAAATGCTTAATACAATAAAGTGTAGTTGGTGAATCCATGAATCTGTCTGTCACCCTGGACTTTGGTTTCAGTGCAAAACTGATTTTCTGTCCCAGTCCGTCCCTGGCCATAAATAATACATTATAAAACTGAGGACTTTGGACATGCCTGAGTTCGGACAACCTCATCTCCTCTTTCTAACTTAATTGAAAGCCACTTATTACTTAATAATAACACTTTCATCCTTTCCCAAACAAACATTTAGATCTATAATTTCCTTGGCCAGTGCCCGTTTAGCCAGTTTATCATTTCATTTCCTCACTCACTCATTCTCTTCTACCACTTTATCCTCCACATGAACAGTGGCGTGCACAGGTAGACACTAGGTGGTGCTATAGCACCTGCCCTTTGCTCTCTGGACCAAGTTTTGACAGTTCTACGTGGCCCACGCTGACATGATCATATGGAAGAGGATTAGAGCCACAGAGGAAAAAAATATTCTTTATTCTTTATTCCATTTAAAGTCAGAATTCTGAGATTAAAGTCAGAGTCTAGGGCCTTAAAGCTCAGATATTAAAGTTGAACGACACAATTTTAACTACACAAAGTGGTAAATCATTCATAAGTTATTTCTACGTTACAAGACTTGCAGTCGTGACACTTTTAGTTCTTAACATGTTGACATAAATAAATATGCAATTACAGTGCCTGTAATGTTGAAATCTCCCACTGCTATAATAAGACAGCCGATCCACATGCCGCACAAGAGGCCCTTTTTTTACTGAGCACCTGCCCCCCAAAATGTCTGTGCACGCCACTGCACATGAGCCGACAGAGCGTGAAAGTCGGGCTCACGCCGTGGACAGGTCGCCTGTCCATCACAGGGACACAGAGACAAACAACCGTTCACCTAAGGCCTTGAGTTTGACACATGTGCTATAAAAGCTGCCTGTGAATTTCCAACTGCAAAACCTCATCATGACACTTGCTAAATTGTGATTTGAAAAAAATAAAATAAGACGTCATCACTGGTCACAACTTAAACAAACATGGCGCTGGCTTCAAAATGGCTGTTGACAAAGTTGAGCGGTGACATCATGGTTGAATGGGAAAGCTTGGCTGTGTACGTGGAAATCAGATGGTCTGTCTGCCCATTCCCAGCCTCTCAGTCAACAACAACAACAACAACAACAAGCTGTTAACAGACTTACCATCATATTTCAGGCTGTGACACAGACGGGTGGAGATGGACGGACTCCAAAGCTGCCCTGACGGAATTAAAGGATGGAGCGGGAAGAGTGTGTGGGGGGCGGGGACCCAAACATGATGAAAACATCAGAGCGATTGGCAGAGATCACTGGATGAGAGGAAGCATTTGCTGATTGTAGAGGATAAGAGGATTAATGACCACAGCTGACTGCACTGCAGAGTGTCCATCAGCATCACTGTCTCTCTCTCTCTCTGTCTGTCTGTCCATCATCTCTCTGTCTGTGATTGTGGAGCTGTCATTTGGTGGAGTTGTTGATGTAGAATGGAGATATCTGGAGTCCTGAGCAGCAGCAGCAGCAGAAGCAGGAGCAGCAGCAGCAGCAAGAGGAGGAGAGGTGAGTTAAGTGTTTTCCAGAGAGGATCAGATTGATTTCAGTCTCAATTTGTGTTGTTGCCAGGTTTTAGTTAAAAAGGGTTAAATTCTATTATTATTAGTGCTACGTATGAGGAAAAACAAGCACTTCATTTTGTTTGTTTTTAATTTCCAGTAAACAGGAGATGAATGTTGGAAACAGCAGTTTGCTTAATGAATCCCTGCATCTGCTCCGCTCTTACAGCTGTGATTAAAATGAAAAAATAAAGAAGCTTGAAAAAGTTTCAAGTGTCACTAAACTAAATTATATTCTTATAGTGTTTTTAACAATGTTCGCGAGACAATTGTAAACCAGTTTGATCCCTAAGTGAAAAGTCTCTGAAGTGAATTCTGCTTCTCGCCCTTGCTCTGCTGCTGTATACACACAAAGACTCCCTCAGTCACGTCTGATAGTGTTAGCATACAGCAGCGTACAGATAATGTCACATCATTTCTGTTCATGACGACCAAACAGAGACAGAATAACAACAACAACACAAATCACCAAAAGTTACACACTGCAGCTTTAAAGTGGACGATTTTGCATATTATATACAAACAAATGTAAGTGTAGTAGTTTCCATCTCTGCAAATAAACCCTAAATATTGCACAATGGACCTTTAATCAATCCATATGTATATTTCTTCTAGTTTTGTCCACGACTGTGATGCTGAGTGAAGTCGACAGCAGAGCTGAACAGCGCTGACTCCTCCACTGGCTGAGTTTTCCCTGGAGAAACATGCGTCTCCTCACAGGACTCCTCTTCCTTCTCTGCTCCTCATATTCACCTCCTCTGGTCCAGAGCTCACGCCCGTGTCCACACCTGTGTGCGTGCTACGAGCACGCCGACCTGGTGGACTGTGGCGCCCGCGGCTTTGATCGCGTTCCCAGCGGCCTCCCACACGGCACATGGCTGCTGGAGCTGGGCAAAAACAACCTGAGCGAGGTTGGTACCAGAGCCTTCACTGGACTGTGGTCACTGCGGGTGCTGGTGCTGACCAACAGCCACATACAACTCATACAACCACAGGTAAAAAAGTCAACAAAGACATTCCTGAGAACAGACTGAGAAAGGATGGTGGAGGGAGGGAAAATCAAAGGATTCATGTTTTTTTTTCTCTCTCCACAGGCATTTTTCTCATTGTCCTTCCTGGAAAAGTTGGATCTCAGCTGGAACCAGTTGACCTCTCTCCCTGCAGACTTCTCCACCAGTCTGCTGGCGCTCAGAGAGCTCAGACTGGAGCACAACAGCTTATGTTATATACCTGCATATAGGTGTGTCATATACCTGTGTAAGGGTTTGTCATATACATGCGTACAGGTGTGTCATATACCTGTGCGCAGGTGTTGTGTGTCGTGATATGTTTATATACATGCATACCGGTTTGTATATGTGTCATATACCTTATAGGTGTTATAAGGTGTGTCATATACCTGTGGGTTTGCTATATACCTGCATACGGTTTGTCATATACCAGGCAATGATATACCTGTATATACCCATATAGTGGTGTGTGTCATATACCCGCGCGTAGGTGTGTCATATACCTGTGTACGGGTTTGTCATATACATACGTACAGGTTTGTCATATACCTGCATTTATATACCTTGTTATACCATATATAATATAGGTGTGTCATATACCTGCATACAGGTGTGTCATATACCAGGGTTTGTCATATATATAGGTGTGTCATATACCCGCATTGGTGTGTCATATACCCGCATATTGTGTCATACCTGCAGTAACATGTGTTATATACCCGCGCACGGGTCATATACCCGCATCGGTCATATACCGCACAGGTGTGTCATATATACCCGCATACGGGTGTGTTTATACCCATGCATCCCGGTGTGTCATATACCCGTACGCATCTACATACAGGTTGTCATATACCCGCGCATGAGTGCGGGTATACCCGCGTGTGTCATATACCCGCGCACAGGTTTGTCATATACGCGCATATACCCGCGTGGTGTCATATGGATACCTGCATACAGGTGTCATATACAGTACTCCGCGCATGAGCGTGCCGCATACCAAGCGTATGAGGTGTCATATACCGCGTGCGCATATACCCCGCGTACGGTGTGACATATACCCGCGCACAGGTGTGTCATATACCGCGCACATACCCGCGTGTGTCATATATACCCGCGGCACAGGTTTGTCATATACCTGCGTACAGGTGTGTCATATACCTGCGTACAGGTGTGTCATATACCAGGACCTTCATACAAACCATTGTTACCATGACAAATATCTGAAGCATCAGAAGACTTGATCTTTAAGTTAAACGCTGCCAGTCGAGTCCTCAGTGTTGGAGTCCAAATCAAGTCCTGAGTCTGTATTATCCACGGTGTAGCCGACCTTTCACCTTTTGTCAGTCAACAATTGATGGACTTCCAGAAGTCTTTTGAAATCAAGAGTTTACTGTGTTTCTAATGAGTTGGTAAAGACAAAGTAAAACAGAGTGAACAGGAGATAATAAGCTTTGTCGTGTCTGTGTTTGTCAGCTTTAAGTATCTGGACAACATGGAGAAGCTGGACCTCAGCTATAACCAGCTGGTGTCTTTTGGCTCCGGTGTGTTCAGAGGTCTCTCCAGACTCAGACAACTCTACCTGCATAACAACAGACTGACTGTGGTGCAGCACGGCAGCCTGGATATGCTGCCTGCACTCGAGGTGACTACACGGTCAGATCACTGTGTGTGTTAGTGTAGTCCCGTCTGTCTGATTATCTGTCTGTCTGTCCATGTAGATTCTCCAGCTGAGCAACAACAACATCTCTCTGATAGACAGCGATGCTCTGGCTTCTCTCTACAGCTTGGCGATTCTCACTCTGGAGGGAAACAATCTGCGTCACCTCAAGTTCAAAACCTTCGTCAGTCTGCACACGACAGCCACACACATCCAGCTGTCAGGTCTCCACAAAACACCACAACTACTGCTAAAACTGTTCTTGTACTAGAAAATCTGGTAAACTGATAGTTTGCTGATTTAAGCTCCTTGTTGTTACCGAGCAAGAATCCCACGTAAATCTAGTGTTCAGAGAGAGAGAGAGCTGACTTCTGCATATATATATATGTATATATATATATATGTATATATATATATATATATATACATATATACATATATGTATATATGTATATACAGTATATGTATATATACATATATATACATATATGTATATATATATCAGTCAATAACTTCCTGTGTGCAGCTGGTTTGACTCTTGTTTATCTTTAAAAGTGAAACACTACAGTTTAAAATGACTTCTCCCAGAGACGGTAAACTTAAAGATGTTAAATAAAAAGACTATATTATTGAGCAGCTTAAAAAAGATGATTCTAAATCCTCCTCGTTTCCTCACAGGAAACCCATGGAGCTGTGACTGTGAGCTGCACCGCGTCTTCAGTAAGATCTTGCACGTTCGCCACCTCCACGTCGACGACTACAGGAACGTGACGTGTCAGGAGCCGCCGCAGCTGACCGGGGCTTCGCTGGCCTGGCTGGACAGCCAGCTCTGCATCGCAGAGACAGCCACTGTGCTGGTCATCACCGTCACCGTGATGGTCACCGTTGTGGCGGCTTTGGTGATGGCCGAGAGGAACAGGAAGAGGAACCGGGGAAAGAGCTGGGACTCTGAGTCACAGAGTCACACTCACAGCCCACTGTCCTGAGACGAGGAAGCTCGCAGGCTTCAGCCACCACCAACCACCAACCGATGAGTTTTTAATAAGGACAATGTAAATATGTAAAGCCCTGTGTATTTTGTTTTTAGTGACATTTAGAGCAGCAGTGGAGAAATATCACATTGTGAGAGGAGACTGCAATGCGACAATAACGGACTGTACAAACGTTATATAATTTAAAAATCCATCTACAAAGTTTTGCTTTCAGTCATCTATATTTGAACTCATCTCCACAGCAGTTCCTTGCTTTTCTTCTCCTCTGGTTGAGACTTTTTTGAGAGGAATCCTGAGGCTTTTTAGGTCTGGTATTATTGGAGACATGGTTTTCCTGACTCAACCTTTCCATTTATCTGCGTTTGGAATCGGCACAAGGTGAACACTGGAGTGTGTAATTAACATACCTGGATAGTGCAATCCAAGGTCTGATTACCCCTGTATGTATACGCTTAGTCGCACTGGAGTTGCACCTAAATTTGTCCCCGCTCTTTGACCCGGAAGTAGAAGGATATGATGTGTAAACGTATAAAGAGTGGACACTACGGCAAGAGAAGACCCCCTTACGGACTAATATTTGTCCATCTCGTCGTCCGCTGTTTGTTTTTCTGTGACATAAAGGTCAACAGGAAACTCATTCTAAATGCACTCGCTTGCAGAGAGACACAGCGCCACCTACGGAGGCGGAGTCATACGCAAACAGACAATTCAGTCTCCGCGTGTAAACTCGGACATGGCGCCTGTTTAAGTCAGACTACGGCTTTAGCTCGATTAAACTGTGCATGTGAACGAGTGATTCTTAACCATCATGGATTATTACACACACACACACACACACTCCAGATGTCAGCATGATAACATGCTAACCCGCTGGATTGGAACACAGTCATTAAATGTGCGTGTCGAGAGCATTACAGAGACACAAAGAGAAGCCAGACACGACTAACAGCACACAGACTGTTCTTCTCTGTTATTGTTTATGCCCTAAAGGTTTACAAAAGCCTCAATATCAAATCCTTTCTAAACCTTGAGGAGGTTTTTTTTAATCAGAAATGTCTCTGTAACTACTTCATCTAAAATAAAAATCATTTTGTTTTCTTAGCCTTAGAATAAACTGTAATATGTATTTTAATTCACAGTAGGGAAGCCATTTTACGCCACCTTGTTTCTACAGAAGCCTGAATGGACAAACCAGTCCACTGAGTTTGTGATTTGCATTTTTGAAGCAGAAGCTTCCGACGTTACGACTCGTCAAATAATGAACACTTATCATAGTAAACTCTTTCATATGATGCTGCAGCCTCAGTTTGTTTGTGCACGGCCATTATTTTCTCCAGCACGTTTTGTGTTTTTTTTAAACCACAAATCACCATATTTTTCAGAGCAGCTGATGACCCTGAACGTGAGCTCGTCCACTTCCACCTGACACCAGACGGTCCTCGCGTCCCGAGTCACATGGTCCGTCATAATTGACTATTATGACATCGCGCTGTTTTGAGGAAGACCTGAAAGAGCGGTCGAGACGGTAAAACTCAGCATTGACGGATGTCAGAAGTCACGTGAGAGGTCGGCTCAGTGTGTGCGTGACACAAATGTGATTGTGGACGTGTGAATCATGCACACGTGTCATGAAAGCCAATCAGTGTTGAGATTTTCCTCACTCTCTTGATTATTCAGATACGAATCAGAATCAGAATCAGAATACTTTTATTATCCTGGAGGAAATGATTTAGTTACAGTTGCTCCATGTCAGGATCAGTAATGAAAGAAAGAAAGAAAGAAAGAAAGTTTTAAAAAATGAAGTTAAGAGCATAAGAAAATTAAAATTAAATTTAAATATCACAAAAACTTTGTTTAAAACAAGAATGGGAAAAATGTACAACCATTGTATCCAAACACAGGAGAGCGTCACTCTGACAGAGAG
Organism: Solea senegalensis; assembly: GCF_019176455.1. NCBI lineage: Eukaryota > Metazoa > Chordata > Actinopteri > Pleuronectiformes > Soleidae > Solea > Solea senegalensis. The sequence continues at coordinate 19,455,900 of NC_058038.1, read as the reverse complement.
AGAGCACTGAATTCAGCTCCTCCTCCTTCTTTCAGATAATCAGGTTTTTAAAGCTGAACACGACAGACTGGCACAGCGAGGATTAGAGGCAGAGTGACCTCACAGTCACCGACGGACTGCACGGATGTTTTAGACTGACACTGGAGGGCGGGGCCTGTTCAGGGTGCAGGGGTGGCCAACCACTCAGAGACTCAGGGCCAAATGTTTTATCAACATCCCCCCATCCCTTCCTCTCACTCTTACTGTAAATGTCACATGACAAAGAAATATAAACTCTTAAGAACGTTCATCTGTTCATCTTCGTATTTTTGTTTTGCTGTGCATTTATTTTCCTGTCAAAGTCGTGCAGAATTCTTTTATTCTTAAAAAATAAAGAAAGAACTGAGCGGTTTTAAGACTGTGGAATATTCAAGTTATTATTATTATTATTATTATTTATTTTTAAACCAACCATCTGTTCAATTTGGCATTTTTATACAAGATTGAATAGTTTAGATTACAGGGAAAGAGAAAAGAAAAGAAAATAGTCTAAGAACATGATTTCTGAGGCTCCAGAGTAACTTTGCTTATTCCATACAGTGTCCTGACCAGTGTGTGTGTGTGTGTGTGTGTGTGTGTGTGTGTGTGTGTGTGTGTGTGTGTGTGTGTGTGTGAGGGAGAATTTGAATTTCAAAGCTGTTTCTAGTCTAATATGATTTTACAGTTGTGAGCGTCCGGCAGCCACAAACCAAACTGCCAAACTGTATAAAAACTATAGTGCGTTTTTAGTACATACTGTGTGTACCAGCAGTGACTGTCCAGCAGATGGAGACACCTAACCTGATAATGTCCTGTTATCTTGACGCCATTTTTTAACTAAAATGTTGAAAATTGTCGGAAATTCACTCTTGCATTGAAAGCTTTTTTTTTTTAAGTATCTCATTATTAAAGATAGTTAATATTAATTAATAGATAATTAAAGATATCTCAAAATTATAACTTAGTGTTTCATAAAAATGCTTGTGGTGCAATAAAACAATAGAAATGCTAAAGATGAGGATTACTGAGAGAATGAATCAGAAAAGCTCTGCACACCTTAGAGCTCCCGTCCAAATCCTTTTATGTCAGTGATGTTTCCTCATACAGTTGATGACACACTGTTGCCATGGTAACTTCTTATTTTCCATTTTTCCTGGGTTTGACTTGTCGTGTCTGCTGTGATGTAATAATCACAAACCTTGAGGTGTATCATCTGGTTTCCAGGGCAACCCAACATACAGAATATAACAAACTAAATTAAAAATTAAAAACAACAACAAGGAACAGTCCATCTCTCTTTAATTTGCCATTTTTGTGCCATATGAAATCATTTAGATTAGAAGAAAAAAGATTATGTAGATATGATGTTATTAAAGTGCTAATCCTGAGGGCAAATTTCAGAAATCAATTTCAGTTTCTAAGCATTTCTATTTCTATTTTTTATCTCTTAAGATATTATATATATTATATATTATATATTATATATAATCATATATTATAGTTGTCAAACTAACCAAACTGCAGGACATTTATTTGGAATTTTATTTTGTCACTAAAATGTAGAAAATTCACTCAGACGACAGGAACAATAATGAGAAATAAAAATTTTGTTATTATTTGTCTGAGATCAGATTGCGTTGTGTGTGACAGATCAGATATGAACTGGTTAATGATTCCAGTCTGGATTTCTTTTTTCTTTTTTTTTTTCAGGGGTAACATAAGTGCATCGATTCATGTGAATTGTACAAGATACTGTTTTAAATAAAGTCTACTTAAGTGTTTTTTACAGTGCAGTCACATCCAAAGTCTGTGTTGAGATTTACTCTGACTTTGTTCTTTCAGTTCACAGAACAGAGAACAAGCTTTTTAAAAAACAACTTTAAAAAGACGTTGTCTCAGTGTTGTGTGTCAAAGTCTGTCTGTCAAAATCTGTCTGTCTGACCACATCCTCTGCTGATCTGCTCACACACACGACACCTTTCA